>NC_074671.1:3245236-3260236 GCF_029448725.1 Salvelinus fontinalis
GGAACCTGTGTTATAATACCACACCTGTTATAAAGGAACCAGTCCTGTGTTATAATACCACACCTGTTAAAAAGGTACCTGTGTTATAATACCACACCTGTTATAAAGGTACCTGTGTTATAATACCACACCTGTTATAAAGGAACCTGTGTTATAATACCACACCTGTTATAAAGGAACCAGTGTTATAATACCACACCTGTTATAAAGGTACCTGTGTTATAATACCACACCTGTTATAATACCACACCTGTTATAAAGGAACCTGTGTTATAATACCACACCTGTTATAAAGGAACCTGTGTTATAATACCACACCTGTTATAATACCACACCTGTTATAAAGGTACCTGTGTTATAATACCACACCTGTTATAAAGGAACCTGTGTTATAATACCACACCTGTTATAAAGGAACCAGTGTTATAATACCACACCTGTTATAAAGGTACCTGTGTTATAATACCACACCTGTTATAAAGGAATCTGTGTTATAATACCACACCTGTTATAAAGGAACCAGTGTTATAATACCACACCTGTTATAAAGGTACCTGTGTTGTAATACCACACCTGTTATAAAGGAACCTGTGTTATAATACCACACCTGTTATAAAGGAACCAGTCCTGTGTTATAATACCACACCTGTTATAAAGGAACCAGTGTTATAATACCACACCTGTTATAAAGGAACCTGTGTTATAATACCACACCTGTTATAATACCACACCTGTTATAAAGGAACCAGTGTTATAATACCACACCTGTTATAAAGGAACCAGTCCTGTGTTATAATACCACACCTGTTATAAAGGAACCAGTGTTATAATACCACACCTGTTATAAAGGAACCAGTCCTGTGTTATAATACCACACCTGTTATAAAGGAACCTGTGTTATAATACCACACCTGTTATAAAGGAACCTGTGTTATAATACCACACCTGTTATAAAGGAACCTGTGTTATAATACCACACCTGTTATAAAGGAACCAGTCCTGTGTTATAATACCACACCTGTTATAAAGGAACCTGTGTTATAATACCACACCTGTTATAAAGGAACCTGTGTTATAATACCACACCTGTTATAAAGGAACCTGTGTTATAATACCACACCTGTTATAAAGGAACCTGTGTTATAATACCACACCTGTTATAAAGGTACCTGTGTTATAATACCACACCTGTTATAAAGGAACCTGTGTTATAATACCACACCTGTTATAAAGGTACCTGTGTTATAATACCACACCTGTTATAAAGGAACCTGTGTTATAATACCACACCTGTTATAAAGGAACCTGTGTTATAATACCACACCTGTTATAATACCACACCTGTTATAAAGGTACCTGTGTTATAATACCACACCTGTTATAAAGGAACCTGTGTTATAATACCACACCTGTTATAAAGGAACCAGTGTTATAATACCACACCTGTTATAAAGGTACCTGTGTTATAATACCACACCTGTTATAAAGGAATCTGTGTTATAATACCACACCTGTTATAAAGGAACCAGTGTTATAATACCACACCTGTTATAAAGGTACCTGTGTTGTAATACCACACCTGTTATAAAGGAACCTGTGTTATAATACCACACCTGTTATAAAGGAACCAGTCCTGTGTTATAATACCACACCTGTTATAAAGGAACCAGTGTTATAATACCACACCTGTTATAAAGGAACCTGTGTTATAATACCACACCTGTTATAATACCACACCTGTTATAAAGGAACCAGTGTTATAATACCACACCTGTTATAAAGGAACCAGTCCTGTGTTATAATACCACACCTGTTATAAAGGAACCAGTGTTATAATACCACACCTGTTATAAAGGAACCAGTCCTGTGTTATAATACCACACCTGTTATAAAGGAACCTGTGTTATAATACCACACCTGTTATAAAGGAACCTGTGTTATAATACCACACCTGTAATAAAGGAACCTGTGTTATAATACCACACCTGTTATAAAGGAACCAGTCCTGTGTTATAATACCACACCTGTTATAAAGGAACCTGTGTTATAATACCACACCTGTTATAAAGGAACCTGTGTTATAATACCACACCTGTTATAAAGGAACCTGTGTTATAATACCACACCTGTTATAAAGGAACCAGTCCTGTGTTATAATACCACACCTGTTATAAAGGAACCTGTGTTATAATACCACACCTGTTATAAAGGAACCTGTGTTATAATACCACACCTGTTATAAAGGTACCTGTGTTATAATACCACACCTGTTATAATGGAACCTGTGTTATAATACCACACCTTTTATAAAGGAACCAGTGTTATAATACCACACCTGTTATAAAGGTACCTGTGTTATAATACCACACCTGTTATAAAGGAACCAGTGTTATAATACCACACCTGTTATAAAGGTACCTGTGTTATAATACCACACCTGTTATAATGGAACCTGTGTTATAATACCACACCTGTTATAAAGGAACCAGTCCTGTGTTATAATACCACACCTGTTATAAAGGAATCTGTGTTATAATACCACACCTGTTATAAAGGTACCTGTGTTATAATACCACACCTGTTATAAAGGAACCAGTGTTATAATACCACACCTGTTATAAAGGAACCAGTCCTGTGTTATAATACCACACCTGTTATAATACCACACCTGTTATAAAGGAACCTGTGTTATAATACCACACCTGTTATAATACCACACCTGTTATAATACCACACCTGTTATAAAGGAACCAGTGTTATAATACCACACCTGTTATAAAGGAACCTGTGTTATAATACCACACCTGTTATAATACCACACCTGTTATAAAGGAACCAGTGTTATAATACCACACCTGTTATAAAGGAACCTGTGTTATAATACCACACCTGTTATAATACCACACCTGTTATAAAGGAACCTGTGTTATAATACCACACCTGTTATAATACCACACCTGTTATAAAGGAACCTGTGTTATAATACCACACCTGTTATAAAGGAATCTGTGTTGTAATACCACACCTGTTATAAAGGAACCTGTGTTATAATACCACACCTGTTATAAAGGAACCTGTGTTATAATACCATACCTGTTATAATACCACACCTGTTATAAAGGAATCTGTGTTGTAATACCACACCTGTTATAAAGGAACCTGTGTTATAATGCCACACCTGTTATAATACCACACCTGTTATAAAGGAACCTGTGTTATAATACCACACCTGTTATAAAGGAACCTGTGTTATAATACCATACCTGTTATAATACCACACCTGTTATAAAGGAACCTGTGTTATAATACCATACCTGTTATAATACCACACCTGTTATAAAGGAATCTGTGTTGTAATACCACACCTGTTATAAAGGAACCTGTGTTATAATACCACACCTGTTATAATACCACACCTGTTATAAAGGAATCTGTGTTATAATACCACACCTGTTATAAAGGAACCTGTGTTATAATACCACACCTGTTATAATACCACACCTGTTATAAAGGAACCTGTGTTATAATACCACACCTGTTATAATACCACACCTGTTATAAAGGAACCTGTGTTGTAATACCACACCTGTTATAATACCACACCTGTTATAAAGGAACCTGTGTTATAATACCACACCTGTTATAATACCACACCTGTTATAAAGGAACCAGTGTTATAATACCACACCTGTTATAATACCACACCTGTTATAAAGGAACCTGTGTTATAATACCACACCTGTTATAAAGGAACCTGTGTTATAATACCACACCTGTTATAAAGGAACCTGTGTTATATTACCACACCTGTTATAATACCACACCTGTTACAAAGGAACCTGTGTTGTAATACCACACCTGTTATAATACCACACCTGTTATAAAGGAACCTGTGTTATAATACCACACCTGTTATAAAGGAACCTGTGTTATAATACCACACCTGTTATAAAGGAATCTGTGTTATAATACCACACCTGTTATAAAGGAACCTGTGTTATAATACCACACCTGTTATAAAGGAATCTGTGTTATAATACCACACCTGTTATAAAGGAACCTGTGTTATAATACCACACCTGTTATAAAGGAATCTGTGTTATAATACCACACCTGTTATAAAGGAACCTGTGTTATAATACCACACCTGTTATAATACCACACCTGTTATAAAGGAACCTGTGTTATAATACCACACCTGTTATAATACCACACCTGTTATAATACCACACCTGTTATAAAGGAACCTGTGTTATAATACCACACCTGTTATAATACCACACCTGTTATAATACCACACCTGTTATAAAGGAACCTGTGTTATAATACCACACCTGTTATAATACCACACCTGTTATAATACCACACCTGTTATAAAGGAACCTGTGTTATAATACCACACCTGTTATAAAGGAACCTGTGTTATAATACCACACCTGTTATAAAGGAACCTGTGTTATAATACCACACCTGTTATAAAGGAACCTGTGTTATAATACCACACCTGTTATAAAGGAACCTGTGTTATAATACCACACCTGTTATAATACCACACCTGTTATAATACCACACCTGTTATAAAGGAACCTGTGTTATAATACCACACCTGTTATAAAGGAACCTGTGTTATAATACCACACCTGTTATAATACCACACCTGTTATAAAGGAATCTGTGTTGTAATACCACACCTGTTATAAAGGAACCTGTGTTATAATACCACACCTGTTATAATACCACACCTGTTATAAAGGAATCTGTGTTGTAATACCACACCTGTTATAAAGGAACCTGTGTTATAATACCACACCTGTTATAAAGGAACCTGTGTTATAATACCACACCTGTTATAAAGGAACCTGTGTTATAATACCACACCTGTTATAATACCACACCTGTTATAATACCACACCTGTTATAAAGGAACCTGTGTTATAATACCACACCTGTTATAAAGGAACCTGTGTTATAATACCACACCTGTTATAATACCACACCTGTTATAAAGGAACCAGTGTTATAATACCACACCTGTTATAATACCACACCTGTTGTAAAGGAACCTGTGTTATAATACCACACCTGTTATAAAGGAACCTGTGTTATAATACCACACCTGTTATAAAGGAACCTGTGTTATAATACCACACCTGTTATAATACCACACCTGTTATAAAGGAACCTGTGTTGTAATACCACACCTGTTATAATACCACACCTGTTATAAAGGAACCTGTGTTATAATACCACACCTGTTATAATACCACACCTGTTATAAAGGAACCAGTGTTATAATACCACACCTGTTATAATACCACACCTGTTATAAAGGAACCTGTGTTATAATACCACACCTGTTATAAAGGAACCTGTGTTATAATACCACACCTGTTATAAAGGAATCTGTGTTATAATACCACACCTGTTATAAAGGAACCTGTGTTATAATACCACACCTGTTATAAAGGAATCTGTGTTATAATACCACACCTTTTATAAAGGAACCTGTGTTATAATACCACACCTGTTATAAAGGAATCTGTGTTATAATACCACACCTGTTATAATGGAACCTGTGTTATAATACCACACCTGTTATAAAGGAACCAGTCCTGTGTTATAATACCACACCTGTTATAAAGGAATCTGTGTTATAATACCACACCTGTTATAAAGGTACCTGTGTTATAATACCACACCTGTTATAAAGGAACCAGTGTTATAATACCACACCTGTTATAAAGGAACCAGTCCTGTGTTATAATACCACACCTGTTATAATACCACACCTGTTATAAAGGAACCTGTGTTATAATACCACACCTGTTATAATACCACACCTGTTATAATACCACACCTGTTATAAAGGAACCAGTGTTATAATACCACACCTGTTATAAAGGAACCTGTGTTATAATACCACACCTGTTATAATACCACACCTGTTATAAAGGAACCAGTGTTATAATACCACACCTGTTATAAAGGAACCTGTGTTATAATACCACACCTGTTATAATACCACACCTGTTATAAAGGAACCTGTGTTATAATACCACACCTGTTATAATACCACACCTGTTATAAAGGAACCTGTGTTATAATACCACACCTGTTATAAAGGAATCTGTGTTGTAATACCACACCTGTTATAAAGGAACCTGTGTTATAATACCACACCTGTTATAAAGGAACCTGTGTTATAATACCATACCTGTTATAATACCACACCTGTTATAAAGGAATCTGTGTTGTAATACCACACCTGTTATAAAGGAACCTGTGTTATAATGCCACACCTGTTATAATACCACACCTGTTATAAAGGAACCTGTGTTATAATACCACACCTGTTATAAAGGAACCTGTGTTTTAATACCATACCTGTTATAATACCACACCTGTTATAAAGGAACCTATGTTATAATACCATACCTGTTATAATACCACACCTGTTATAAAGGAATCTGTGTTGTAATACCACACCTGTTATAAAGGAACCTGTGTTATAATACCACACCTGTTATAATACCACACCTGTTATAAAGGAATCTGTGTTATAATACCACACCTGTTATAAAGGAACCTGTGTTATAATACCACACCTGTTATAATACCACACCTGTTATAAAGGAACCTGTGTTATAATACCACACCTGTTATAATACCACACCTGTTATAAAGGAACCTGTGTTGTAATACCACACCTGTTATAAATACCACACCTGTTATAAAGGAACCTGTGTTATAATACCACACCTGTTATAATACCACACCTGTTATAAAGGAACCAGTGTTATAATACCACACCTGTTATAATACCACACCTGTTATAAAGGAACCTGTGTTATAATACCACACCTGTTATAAAGGAACCTGTGTTATAATACCACACCTGTTATAAAGGAACCTGTGTTATATTACCACACCTGTTATAATACCACACCTGTTATAAAGGAACCTGTGTTGTAATACCACACCTGTTATAATACCACACCTGTTATAAAGGAACCTGTGTTATAATACCACACCTGTTATAAAGGAACCTGTGTTATAATACCACACCTGTTATAAAGGAATCTGTGTTATAATACCACACCTGTTATAAAGGAACCTGTGTTATAATACCACACCTGTTATAAAGGAATCTGTGTTATAATACCACACCTGTTAAAAAGAAACCTGTGTTATAATACCACACCTGTTATAAAAGAATCTGTGTTATAATACCACACCTGTTATAAAGGAACCTGTGTTATAATACCACACCTGTTATAATACCACACCTGTTATAAAGGAACCTGTGTTATAATACCACACCTGTTATAATACCACACCTGTTATAATACCACACCTGTTATAAAGGAACCTGTGTTATAATACCACACCTGTTATAATACCACACCTGTTATTATACCACACCTGTTATAAAGGAACCTGTGTTATAATACCACACCTGTTATAATACCACACCTGTTATAATACCACACCTGTTATAAAGGAACCTGTGTTATAATACCACACCTGTTATAAAGGAACCTGTGTTATAATACCACACCTGTTATAAAGGAACCTGTGTTATAATACCACACCTGTTATAAAGGAACCTGTGTTATAATACCACACCTGTTATAAAGGAACCTGTGTTATAATACCACACCTGTTATAATACCACACCTGTTATAATACCACACCTGTTATAAAGGAACCTGTGTTATAATACCACACCTGTTATAAAGGAACCTGTGTTATAATACCACACCTGTTATAATACCACACCTGTTATAAAGGAATCTGTGTTGTAATACCACACCTGTTATAAAGGAACCTGTGTTATAATACCACACCTGTTATAATACCACACCTGTTATAAAGGAATCTGTGTTGTAATACCACACCTGTTATAAAGGAACCTGTGTTATAATACCACACCTGTTATAAAGGAACCTGTGTTATAATACCACACCTGTTATAAAGGAACCTGTGTTATAATACCACACCTGTTATAATACCACACCTGTTATAATACCACACCTGTTATAAAGGAACCTGTGTTATAATACCACACCTGTTATAAAGGAACCTGTGTTATAATACCACACCTGTTATAATACCACACCTGTTATAAAGGAACCAGTGTTATAATACCACACCTGTTATAATACCACACCTGTTGTAAAGGAACCTGTGTTATAATACCACACCTGTTATAAAGGAACCGGTGTTATAATACCACACCTGTTATAAAGGAACCTGTGTTATAATACCACACCTGTTATAATACCACACCTGTTATAAAGGAACCTGTGTTGTAATACCACACCTGTTATAATACCACACCTGTTATAAAGGAACCTGTGTTATAATACCACACCTGTTATAATACCACACCTGTTATAAAGGAACCAGTGTTATAATACCACACCTGTTATAATACCACACCTGTTATAAAGGAACCTGTGTTATAATACCACACCTGTTATAAAGGAACCTGTGTTATAATACCACACCTGTTATAAAGGAATCTGTGTTATAATACCACACCTGTTATAAAGGAACCTGTGTTATAATACCACACCTGTTATAAAGGAATCTGTGTTATAATACCACACCTGTTATAAAGGAACCTGTGTTATAATACCACACCTGTTATAATACCACACCTGTTATAAAGGAACCTGTGTTATAATACCACACCTGTTATAAAGGAACCTGTGTTATAATACCACACCTGTTATAAAGGAATCTGTGTTATAATACCACACCTGTTATAAAGGAACCTGTGTTATAATACCACACCTGTTATAATACCACACCTGTTATAAAGGAACCTGTGTTATAATACCACACCTGTTATAATACCACACCTGTTATAATACCACACCTGTTATAAAGGAACCTGTGTTATAATACCACACCTGTTATAATACCACACCTGTTATAATACCACACCTGTTATAAAGGAACCTGTGTTATAATACCACACCTGTTATAATACCACACCTGTTATAATACCACACCTGTTATAAAGGAACCTGTGTTATAATACCACACCTGTTATAAAGGAACCTGTGTTATAATACCACACCTGTTATAAAGGAACCTGTGTTATAATACCACACCTGTTATAAAGGAACCTGTGTTATAATACCACACCTGTTATAAAGGAACCTGTGTTATAATACCACACCTGTTATAATACCACACCTGTTATAATACCACACCTGTTATAAAGGAACCTGTGTTGTAATACCACACCTGTTATAAAGGAACCTGTGTTATAATACCACACCTGTTATAAAGGAACCTGTGTTATAATACCACACCTGTTATAATACCACACCTGTTATAAAGGAATCTGTGTTGTAATACCACACCTGTTATAAAGGAACCTGTGTTATAATACCACACCTGTTATAATACCACACCTGTTATAAAGGAATCTGTGTTGTAATACCACACCTGTTATAAAGGAACCTGTGTTATAATACCACACCTGTTATAAAGGAACCTGTGTTATAATACCACACCTGTTATAAAGGAACCTGTGTTATAATACCACACCTGTTATAATACCACACCTGTTATAATACCACACCTGTTATAAAGGAACCTGTGTTATAATACCACACCTGTTATAAAGGAACCTGTGTTATAATACCACACCTGTTATAATACCACACCTGTTATAAAGGAACCTGTGTTATAATACCACACCTGTTATAAAGGAACCTGTGTTATAATACCACACCTGTTATAATACCACACCTGTTATAAAGGAATCTGTGTTATAATACCACACCTGTTATAATGGAACCTGTGTTGTAATACCACACCTGTTATAATACCACACCTGTTATAAAGGAATCTGTGTTGTAATACCACACCTGTTATAAAGGAACCTGTGTTATAATACCACACCTGTTATAATACCACACCTGTTATAAAGGAATCTGTGTTGTAATACCACACCTGTTATAAAGGAACCTGTGTTATAATACCACACCTGTTATAAAGGAACCTGTGTTATAATACCACACCTGTTATAAAGGAACCTGTGTTATAATACCACACCTGTTATAATACCACACCTGTTATAATACCACACCTGTTATAAAGGAACCTGTGTTATAATACCACACCTGTTATAAAGGAACCTGTGTTATAATACCACACCTGTTATAATACCACACCTGTTATAAAGGAACCTGTGTTATAATACCACACCTGTTATAAAGGAACCTGTGTTATAATACCACACCTGTTATAATACCACACCTGTTATAAAGGAATCTGTGTTATAATACCACACCTGTTATAATGGAACCTGTGTTGTAATACCACACCTGTTATAATACCACACCTGTTATAAAGGAATCTGTGTTATAATACCACACCTGTTATAATGGAACCTGTGTTGTAATACCACACCTGTTATAATACCACACCTGTTATAAAGGAATCTGTGTTATAATACCATACCTGTTATAATACCACACCTGTTATAATGGAACCTGTGTTGTAATACCACACCTGTTATAATACCACACCTGTTATAAAGGAACCAGTCCTGTGTTATAATGCCACACCTGTTATAAAGGAACCTGTGTTATAATACCACACCTGTTATAATACCAAACCTGTTATAAAGGAACCTGTGTTATAATACCACACCTGTTATAAAGGAACCTGTGTTATAATACCATACTAGCTATATGGGGGTGGTTAGTATGGTTGTAGTGAGTTTCAATGGCAAAGGAGACACTAGATGTATGGGGGGTTTGTAAGAGGAAGGGAGAGAAAGGGAGAGTAAGGGAGCGGAAGGGAGAGGAGGGGAGAGGAAGGGAGAGTAAGGGAGCGAAAGGGAGAGGAGGGGAGAGGAAGGGAGAGGAAAGGAGAGGAAGGGAGAGGAAAGGAGTGAAAGGGAGAGGAAAAATGCTTCAAAAGCAGTTTACCAGCAGGTGGCGGCAACATGACGTTAGAGCAGCCCCACCCCTTCAGCATACACACACACACACACACACACACACACACACACACACACACACACACACACACACACACACACACACACACACACACACACACACACACACACACACACACACACACTCAGTGGTAGGCAGACAGACAGACAGGGGTAGTGTACAACAGACTGTTTCAAGCTCCTAGACAACATGTCATATTTCGGGTGTGTTACGTCTGACGTTATGTGCTCCGAATGTTTGGGGATTATGTGTTTTATTGTTGTTATTGTTTTAATTGTATTGCGTGGCGTTTCTACACCGTTGGAGTTAGAAACACAAGCGTTTCACTGTCACCTGCGATAACATCTGCAAAGCAGTGCACGTGACCAATAAACTGGGATTTGATTCGATTTCTGCCATCTCTGTTATTGAATCCACGGCCGTAGTAGCAGCAGTAGAAGCTGTCAACCACATTCAGTTGAGGAGCATGAATGTGATGCGCATTAAGAGTTGAATTAGTGATTATTTATTAGTTAGCCTGTGTGTAGGCTGAAATCTACACTATGTTTTAGGATAAACTTGATTTACAAATTATGTTACATTGATTTTTCAAGAGTTCCACGATAGAATGAAATGCAATTTTAATGCCAAATGCACGTGTGAAATGAACCCATAACATCCGAAAGTGAATGGGGATATTTTCTAATTTCCATCCTTCTCTTTGTCTTAATCCCGGTCCTTTGTAGAGACGGGGATGCCCTTCTCCCAGGTAGAGAGTGATTCGGTCCTTCTCTAACCCTGCTCCCTCAGTTACTCTGTCCCTCAGGATAAATCCCACTATCCAAGTCACCACGGTCCAGTCTATGCAGAGAGAGATGGGAGATATGCTCTGATCAGCCCAGGGACAGAGATTCCAGAGGGTGAGAAGAGATTCCAGAGGGTGAGAAGAGATTCCAGAGGGTGAGAAGAGATTCCAGAGGGTGAAAAGAGATTCCAGAGGGTGAGAAGAGATTCCAGAGGGTAAGAAGAGATTCCAGAGGGTGAGAAGAGATGCCAGAGGGTGAGAAGAGATTCCAGCGGGTGAGAAGAGATTTCAGAGGGTGAGAAGAGATTCCAGAGGGTGAGAAGAGATTCCAGAGGGTGAGAAGAGATTCCAGAGGGTGAGAAGAGATTCCAGAGGGTGAGAAGAGATTCCAGAGGGTGAGAAGAGATTCCAGAGGGTGAGAAGAGATTCCAGAGGGTGAGAAGAGATTCCAGAGGGCGAGAAAAGATTCCAGAGGGTGAGAAGAGATTTCAGAGGGTGAGAAGAGATTCCAGAGGGTGAGAAGAGATTCCAGAGGGTGAGAAGAGATTTCAGAGGGTGAGAAGAGATTTCAGAGGGAGAGAAGAGATTCCAGAGGGTGAGAAGAGATTCCAGAGGGTGAGAAGAGATTCCAGAGGGTGAGAAGAGATTCCAGAGGGTGAGAAGAGATTCCAGAGGGTGAGAAGAGATTTCAGAGGGTGAGAAGAGATTCCAGAGGGTGAGAAGAGATTCCAGAGGGTGAGAAGAGATTCCAGAGGGTGAGAAGAGATTTCAGAGGGTGAGAAGAGATTCCAGAGGGTGAGAAGAGTGGAGGGGTGCAACACGTAGGATTTGATGTACAATGGTCAGTGGTAAGGTCAGGAGGGAGACGTGGTCTCTCTCTCTCTCTCTCTCTCTCTCTCTCTCTCTCTCTCTCTCTCTCTCTCTCTCTCTCTCTCTCTCTCTCTCTCTCTTCAATTCAATTCAATTTGCTTTATTGGCATGGCGTAACAATGTACATATTGCCAAAGCTTATTTTGGATATTTACAATATACAAATAAATAAAAATGAGAATCAAAATGGTCAACGGGACAACAGTAACAGCAATATCCAAGGGTCAAAATAGCCATACATTCAACAATAACAATAAACATACAGTAGAGTACATGTGCAGGTTGATTGGTCTGTCAGACACTGTCCCTCATCTTATGGCAGGCAGCAATGTAGTGCACTGCCAACCCACAGCTCTCTGCGTCCTCCCCCAACAGGACGGGTAGCCTACTCTCATCAGAGAGGTCTTTAAAACCTTGAATAAGGGTTTCAAATTTGGGGAAATGACACTCTAATTGTTTTATATTTTTTACATTTTGTCAGGAAATGCAGCTCCGTCTCAGGTTCCTCTGTTGTGCAGTGGTTGCACAGCCTTTCCTCTACAGGGAGCCAGGTTTTCCTGTGTCTACCCTTCTCAATGGCAAGGCTGTGCTCACTGAGCCTGTACTTTGTCAAAGTTTTTCTAAGGTTTTGATCAGTAACCATGGTCAAATATTTAGCCAACGGTGTACTGTCGATTTAGGGCCAGATAGCACTGCATTTTGCTTTGTGCTTGTGCTTGTGTTTCCCAATAAGCAATGTAGTTTTGTTTTGACTGTGTTGTAATTTGGTTTATTCTGATTGATTGGATGTTCTGGTCCTGAGGCTTCAGTGTGTTAGTAGAACAGGTTTGTGAACTCAGCCCCAGGACCAGCTGGACGAGGGGACTCTTTTCTTTGCTCAGCTCTTGGTATTGCAGGGCTTGGTAGTGATATGAGAGGGGGTCACTGTATTTTAGATGTTTCCAAAACTTAATTGCTCTTCTTTGAGTTTTCATTATTAGTGGATATTTGCCTAATTCTGCCCTACATGCATTGTTTGTAGTTTTCCTCTGGACATGTAGGAGAATCTTACAGAACTCTGCATGCAGGGTTTCAATGGGGTGTTTGTCCCATTTGATGAAATCTTGTTTTGCAAGTGGACCCCACACCTCACTGCCATAAAGTGCAATTGGTTCAATGACATATTCAATTAGTTTTAGCCTAATTTTAATAGGTATTTCAATTTGAATTTGCTTTTTAATGGCGTAGAATGCCCTGCGTGCTTTCTCTCTCAGTTCATTCACTGCCTCATTAAGGTGTCCAGTTGAGCTTATTTTTAAACCTCAGTAATTGTAGTGTGTACAGTACTCTATATATTTCGTACCAATTGAGAACTTTGGTCTAATTCGCTGAGATCTGGATCTTCTCTGGAAAATCATTATTTAAGCATTTTTGGGTTCTTCTCTCTATCTCTCTTTCTCTCTCTCTCTCTTTCTCTCTCTCTCTCTCTCTCTCTCTCTCTCTCTCTAAATTAAAATAATGTAAAAAGTTAAATTAAAATAATGTAACAAGTCACGTCAAAATTAATGCCTAAACTTTTAACCTTTAAGTTGTTTCTGTTTTAACCCTGTAACCATGGAGAATTAACCCTGTAACCACATAGAATTAACCCTGTAACCATGGAGAATTAACCCTGTAACCATATAGAATTAACCCTGTAACCATGGAGAAT
The DNA here is from genome assembly GCF_029448725.1 of Salvelinus fontinalis. NCBI lineage: Eukaryota > Metazoa > Chordata > Actinopteri > Salmoniformes > Salmonidae > Salvelinus > Salvelinus fontinalis. The sequence continues at coordinate 3,259,569 of NC_074671.1, forward strand.
TAACCCTGTAACCATATAGAATTAACCCTGTAACCATATAGAATTAACCCTGTAACCATATAGAATTAACCCTGTAACCATATAGAATTAACCCTGTAACCATATAGAATTAACCCTGTAACCATGCAGAATTAACCCTGTAACCATGCAGAATTAACCCTGTAACCATGCAGAATTAACCCTGTAACCATGCAGAATTAACCCTGTAACCATATAGAATTAACCCTGTAACCATATAGAATTAACCCTGTAACCATGCAGAATTAACCCTGTTACAATGCAGAATTAACCCTGTAACCATGCAGAATTAACCCTGTAACCATGCAGAATTAACCTTGTAACCATGCAGAATTAACCCTGTAACCATGCAGAATTAACCCTGTAACCATATAGAATTAACCCTGTAACCATGCAGAATTAACCCTGTAACCATGGAGAATTAACCCTGTAACCATATAGAATTAACCCTTTAACCATGGAGAATTAACCCTGTAACCATATAGAATTAACCCTGTAACCATATAGAATTAACCCTGTAACCATATAGAATTAACCCTGTAACCATGCAGAATTAACCCTGTAACCATGGAGAATTAACCCTGTAACCATATAGAATTAAACCTGTAACCATGGAGAATTAACCCTGTAACCATATAGAATTAACCCTG
>NC_074671.1:3265236-3272736 GCF_029448725.1 Salvelinus fontinalis
ATAAACAAAACATACAGTCAATAATACAGTAGAACAAAATAAAACAAAAAGTCTATATACAGTGAGTGCAAATGAGGTAAGATAAGGGAGTTAAGGCAATAGGCCATGGTGGCGAAGCAATTACAATATAGCAATTACACACTGGAGAGAAGTAACAGCTTTCCTAACTGACTGTGCATATTGGTTCCGGACTCCCCTGAAAAATTGCATATCACGGGCGCTATTCGATGCTAATGCAGAACGCCAAAGGATGTTTTTATGCTGGCAGACAGGTCTGGAGTGAAACAAGGACTACATCTATTCCTAGTTTAAAACAAATTGAATGGAGCATGCTTACTTAAGATGGTGAGGAAGGCACTTTTAAAGAATAACCATGCATCTTCGACTGACGGGATGAGGTCAATATCCTTCCAGGATACCCGGGCCAGGTCGATTAGAAAGGCCTGCTCGCTGAAGTGTTTTAGGGAGCGTTTGACAGTGATGAGTGGAGGTCGTTTGATCGCAGACCCATTACGGATGCAGGCAATGAGGCAGTGATCGCTGAGATCTTGGTTGAAAACAGCAGAGGTGTATTTGGAGAGCGAGTTAGTTAGGATGATATCTATGAGGGTACCCGTGTTTACGGATTTAGGGTTGTACCTGGTAGGTTCATTGATAATTTGTGTGAGATTGAGGTCATCAAGCTTAGATTGTAGGATGGCTGGGGTGTTAACCTTTTGGGATATGCTTGCGATAGCCAGGGAAAATGTAGAGCTCCAAATTAAAAAAAATGATATAAAATCAAACTTTCACTAAGCATGTCCCAGTTTAGGTCACCTAGTAGCACGAGCTCAGAAGATAGATGGGGGGCAATCAATTCACATATGGTGTCGAGGGCACAGCTGGTGGCAGAGGGAGGTCTATAGCAAGCGGCAACGGTGAGAGACTTGTTTCTGGAATGGTGAATTTATAGAAGTAGAAGCTCAACTTGTTTGCGAACAGACTTGGATAGTAATACAGAACTCTGCAGGCTATCTTTGCAGTAGATTGCAACACCGCCCCCTTTGGCAGTTCTATCTTGGCGGAAAATGTTATAGTTAGCGATGGAGATTTCATGGTTTTTGGTGGTTTTCCTAAGCCAGGATTCAGACACGACTAAGACATCCGGGTTGGCAGAGTGTGCTAAAGCAGTGAGTAAAACAAACTTAGGGAGGAGACTTCTAATGTTAACATGCATGAAACTAAGGCTTTTACTGTTACAGAAGTCAACAAATGAGATCACCTGGGGAGTGGGAGTGGAGCTAGGCACTGCAGGACCTGGATTAACCTCTACATCAACAGAGGAGAAGTAGGATAAGGGTACGGCTAAATGCTATAGAGAGTAAAAGGAGCAGGTTTCTGGGCACGATAGCATAGATTCAAGGCATAATGTACAGACAAAGGTAAGGTAGGATGTGAGTACATTGGAGGTAAACCTAGGCATTGAGTAATGATGAGAGAGATATAGTCTCTAGAGATGTTTAAACCAGGTGATGTCATCGCATGTGTAGGAGGTGGAACATCATGGTTGGTTAAGGCATATTGACCAGGGTTTGAGGCTCTACAGTGAAATAAGACAGTAATCACTATCCAGGACGAAATATAGACCTGGGCAAAATATATTTTATATTTGAGATACTTCAAAGTAGCCAACCTTTGCTTTGATGACAGCTTTGCACCCTCTTGGCATTCTCTCAACCAGCTTCATGAGGTTGTCACCTGGAATGCGCTTCAATTAACAGGTGAGCCTTGTTTAAAGTTAATTTGTGGAATTCTTTCCCTCTTAATGTGTTTGACCCAATAAGTTGTGTTGTGACAAGGTAGGGGTGGTATACAGAAGATAGCCTTATTTGGTAAAAGACCAAGTCCATAGTATGGCAAGAACAGCTCAAATAAGAAAAGAGAAACAACAGTCCATCATTACTTTATGAGTAGAAGGTCGGTCTATACGGAACATTTCGAGAAATTTGAACGTTTCTTCAAGTGCAGTCGCAAAAACCACCAAGCGCTATGATGAAACTGGCTCTCATGAGGACCGCCACAGGAAAGGAAGAACCAGAGTTTCCTCTACTGCAGAGGATACGTTCGATAGAGTTACTAGTCTCATAAATTGCAGGCCAAATAATTGCTTCACAAGAGTTCAAGTAACAGACACAGCTCAACATCAACTGTTCAGAGGAGAATGTGTTAATCAGGAGTTCATGGTTAAAGAAAAGAAACAACTACTAAAGGACACCAATAAGAAGAAGATACATGCTTGGGCCAAGAACACTGGTGTAATGAATGAGTACTTTAAAATAAATGATGGGCAGAAATACAAATTCAACTCCATCTGTCATTGAATCCGATGGCGTATTCATCACAAAACCATTTGATGTTGCCAATTATTTTAATGATTTCTTCATTGGCAAAGTGGGCAAACTTAGGCAGAAAATGCCATCAACACATGACCAACAGGATGAGGACACCTGCTCGTCGAACATCGCATTCCAAAATCATGGGCATTAATATGGAGTTGGTCCACCCTTTGCTGTAATAACAGCCTCCACTCTTCTGGGAAGGCTTTCCACTAGATGTTGGAACATTGCTCCTATAACAGCCTCCACCCTTTTGGGAAAGCTTTCCACTAGATGTTGGAACATTGCTGCTATAACAGCCTCCACTCTTCTGGGAAGGCTTTCCACTAGATGTTGGAACATTGCTGCTATAACAGCCTACACTCTTCTGGGAAGGCTTTCCACTAGATGTTGGAACATTGCTGCTATAACAGCCTCCACTCTTCTGGGAAGGCGTTCCACTAGATGTTGGAACATTGCTGCTATAACAGCCTCCACTCTTCTGGGAAGGCTTTCCACTAGATGTTGGAACATTGCTGCTATAACAGCCTCCACTCTTCTGGGAAGGCTTTCCACTAGATGTTGGAACATTGCTGCGGGGAGTTACCTCCATTCAGCCATGAAAGCATTAGTGAGGTCGGGCGCTAATGTTGGGTGATAAGGCCTGACTCACAGTCGGCACTCCAATTCATCCCAAAGATGTTCAGTGGAGTTGAGGTCAAGGATCTGTGCAGGCCAGTCAAGTTCTTCCACACTGAGGACAGACAATTTTTATGCATTATGCGCTTCAGCACTCGTCAGCGTCATTCTGTGAGCTTGTGTGGCCTACCACTGCGCGGCTGAGCCGTTGTTGCTCCTAGACGTTTCCACTTCACAATAACAGCACTTACAGTTGACCGGGGCAGCTCGAGCAGGGCAGAAATTTGATGAACTGACTTGTTGGAAAGGTGGCATCCTATGACGGTGCCACGTTGAAAGTCACTGAGCTCTTCAGTAAGGCCATCCTACTGCCAATGTTTGTCAATGTTTGTAAAGATGGCATCCGTGGGAACACACTCCACAAAACAAGTACTGCAGGCTCTAGTTTTATCTTATTTTAATTATTGTCCATTTACATGGTCATTTGCTGCAAGGACAGATCGGCTACAGCTGGCCCAGAACAGAGCGGCGCGTCTTGCTCTTCATTGTAATCAGAGGGCTGATATAAATACTATACATGACAGTCTCTCTTGGCTCAGAGTTGAGGAGACACTGACTGCGTCAGAAAAAGTTAGAAATTCCAAATTGTTTGCATAGTAAACTTACACACAGATGTGCTACTCACTTCCTCCAAAAGACACGCCACTAGGGGTCTTTTCACAGAACAAATTCAAGGTAATGTACAGTATTATATAGAACCATGAGTGCATGGAACTTCCTTCCATCTTATATAACGCAAAAAAAAACAGACGAAGCAACACCTCTCCACCATGTGATCTACTTGTTGTGTGTGTGTACTGACACGTGGAACTGATAGATGCACATGTAACAGTTTAACTTTACGTCCGTCCCCTCGTCCCGACCCGGGCGCGAACCAGGGACCCTCTGCACACGTCAACAACTGACACCCACGAAGCATCGTTACCCATCGCTCCACAAAAAAGCTGCGGCCCTTGCAGAGCAAGGGGAACCACAACTTCAAGGTCTCAAAGTGAGTGATGTAACCGATTGAAACGCTATTAGCGCGCACCACCGCTAACTAGCTAGCCATTTCACATCCGTTACACACACTAGATGTTAATGTTTTTAAATGTATGTAAATTGTAAAGTATTTAATCTGTAATATTACATTACATTTACATTTAAGGCATTTAGCAGACGCTCTTATCCAGAGCGACTTACAAGTACATACATTCATACTTTGTTTGTAATATCTTTTTCGTTGCGTCGGACCCCAGTAAGACTATGAACCTGATATGATTTGATTTGATATATTGGGATCCCCATTATTCGACACAAATGGCGATCCCAAAAAATCGAATCAAATCAAATCATGTCCTTTTCCTTTTAGTTTCCAGCAGTCAGAGAGGCTGTGTGTATGTGTGTGTTTGTGTGTGTGTCAGACCTGGGCAAAATGAAATATCACATTTTAATTAAGTGTTCAGACACTTTACTCAGTACTTTGTTGAAGCACCTTTGGCAGTGATTACAGCATTGAGTCTGCTTGGGTATGACGCTACAAGCTTGGCACACCTGTATTTGGGGAGTTTCTCCCATTCTTCTCTGTAGATCCTCTCGAGCTCTGTCAGGTTGGATGGGGAGCGTCGCTGCACAGCTATTTTCTTTGACATTCAAATACGGGTCTCAGAAAAAGAAATAAAGTATTTTCAGTTCCTCTCAGATAACCAAATTAGTTTTATTAGATGGCTACCAACCATCAGCTTCAACAGTGGAATGAATCTAAATATGCTGTAGGATCAACAGCACGTGGTTTGGAGAGCCCTCGGATTTTAGGCCTTATATAAAACCAATAGCCTAGAATTAAATACATGAGTAACATGGAATCACCTCAACATTAGATTAGACCACTTTTGCAGGTGTAACGCCCTGGGTGTCGGGGGGTGCGAAGTCAGACGCAGGAACATCAATATGTTGAGTCTTTAATGCCCAACTGGCAAACGAATATGTCCAACACGGACGTACTGGGTGTCATACACAATGGTCCAATGACACACGAAACAAACCCAGTCCACAATAATCATAACCACTCCCGAAAACCCAAAAGCTACAATGAAACAATCCCGCACAACGAAGCGTACGGGCTGGCTGGCTAATAAAGCCACACTAATAAAACTAACTGAACACAGGTGATACAAATAAACACATAACGAGGGGGAGGAAAAAGAGTCAGTGGCAGCTAGTAGGCCGGTGACAACGACCGCCGAGCGCCACCCGAACGAGAAGGAGAGCCTGCCTCGGTTGAAGTCGTGACAGTAGGCAAAAAATGACTAACAAATATTTTTTTTTTTATAATGAGTGACAGATAAGGCAATGCATTAATACGTGACATTATTCATGACGCAGGCACATCGTCGAACCCACCTTCCAAATTGTTCAATATTTTCCATAGAATGCGCATAGCCCCTCGTTGATTATCCCAGAATAACAGAGTTATTACATAAGTGGAATAAGGAACAGTCACTATTCCTCTTGCGTACAGTAGTTACAAAAAACTCTGAGCTCATTGCTATGCAATTAAAATGCAATTACCAAAATATTATGTAACACATCTTGTTAAAACGTTGCCCAAAGGTAATTACAGTTTTATTACACAGAACCGTTTATTGTCAAGAGCTACTGAGAATGCTAACAGTAAAATAACATGGCTATTAAGTCAAAAAGGAAACTAAATATCCCCAAAACTGCCTTCCTGAATCAACCACAGCCAAGGTAGGATGAAAATCATGTTAGTTTGTATCCGGAGGGAAGAATCCCTTTAAAGACGGTGTGTTTGAAACAAGAAACATAACATGTCAGATAGACAAAGAGGTTGGAATGTTTTACAAATGGCTTTGAATTACTCTGCAGTATTTTCAGTAGTTGAGCATCAACACATATTCATGCTTATCTGTGCAGAATATCATTGGTTAATGGGTTTGACTTGATTATGTACACCTGGGGCAATATTAAGGAGAATAGCAATTACAAAATTTTCCGATATAAATGTTTTGTGGAGATGAAATTTGACTATCAGATCAATTTAAGTAGAAGAGATTGTGCTCTTCATTTAGCAGGCACTCTTATCCACAGCGATTTATCAATCAATCAATCAATCAAAGTTATTTTTCATTACAACAATTAATCAGCTGATATCTCAAAGTGCTGTACAGAAACCCAGCCTAAAACCCCAAACAGCAAGCAATGCAGGTGTAGAAGCACGGTGGCTAGGAAAAACTCCCTAGAAAAGGACAGAACCTAGGAAAAAATCTAGAGAGGAACCAGGCTATGAGGGGTGGCCAGTCCTCTTCTTGCTGTACTGGGTAGAGAGGAACCAGGCTCTGAGGGGTGACCAGTCCTCTTCTTGCTGTACTGGGTAGAGAGGAACCAGGCTATAAGGGGTGGCCAGTCCTCTTCTTGCTGTACTGGGTAGAGAGGAACCAGGCTCTGAGGGGTGGCCAGTCCTCTTCTGGCTGTACTGGGTGGAGAGGAACCAGGCTATGAGGGGTGACCAGTCCTCTTCTGGCTTTGCTGGGTGGAGAGGAACCAGGCTCTGAGGGGTGACCAGTCCTCTTCTGGCTGTGCTGTCTAGAGAGGAACCAGGCTCTGAGGGGTGACCAGTCCTCTTCTGGCTGTGCTGTCTAGAGAGGAACCAGGCTATAAGGGGTGGCCAGTCCTCTTCTTGCTGTACTGGGTGGAGAGGAACCAGGCTATGAGGGGTGGCCAGTCCTCTTCTTGCTGTACTGGGTAGAGAGGAACCAGGCTATAAGGGGTGGCCAGTCCTCTTCTTGCTGTACTGGGTGGAGAGGAACCAGGCTATGAGGGGTGACCAGTCCTCTTCTTGCTGTACTGGGTGGAGAGGAACCAGGCTATGAGGGGTGGCCAGTCCTCTTCTTGCTGTACTGGGTAGAGAGGAACCAGGCTCTGAGGGGTGGCCAGTCCTCTTCTTGCTATACTGGGTAGAGAGGAACCAGGCTATGAGGGGTGGCCAGTCCTCTTCTTGCTGTACTGGGTAGAGAGGAACCAGGCTCTGAGGGGTGGCCAGTCCTCTTCTTGCTGTACTGGGTAGAGAGGAACCAGGCTATGAGGGGTGGCCAGTCCTCTTCTTGCTGTACTGGGTAGAGAGGAACCAGGCTCTGAGGGGTGACCAGTCCTCTTCTTGCTGTACTGGGTAGAGAGGAACCAGGCTATGAGGGGTGGCCAGTCCTCTTCTTGCTGTACTGGGTAGAGAGGAACCAGGCTCTGAGGGGTGGCCAGTCCTCTTCTTGCTGTACTGGGTAGAGAGGAACCAGGCTCTGAGGGGTGGCCAGTCCTCTTCTTGCTGTACTGGGTAGAGAGGAACCAGGCTATGAGGGGTGGCCAGTCCTCTTCTGGCTGTGCCAGGTGGCGATTATAGCAGATTTACAGTAGTGAGTGCATATATTTTTCTTGTTGGTCCCCGGTGGGATTC
>NC_074671.1:3277736-3405888 GCF_029448725.1 Salvelinus fontinalis
TTCGGTTCAGGAGCATGTTCTCCACGTCCGACAAGTCCTCCAGCACCTCCTGGAGAACCAGTTGTTTGTCAAGGCGGAGAAGTGGGAAATTCATCACTCTACTATCTCTTTCTGGGATACGTCATCGCTGGCGGTAACATTCGGATGGATCCGGACAAGGTGAAAGTGGTGGTGGATTGGCCCCAACCCACATCCAGGTTAAGGCTGTAACATTTCCTTGGATTTTATAATACACCTCTGTCTCACAGCCCTTTTATAGTCTCCTGTTTCCAGAAGACAGAGAGGAAAAGGCTAAGGCCTATAAAAGGCAGACGGTCAGTGGTCTGACTGTGGAACATCTCGTCTGCGTCTGGTTTTCAGCTGCTGTTGTTTTGAGTCTATCAGTCTGCGTATCAGTCTGAGGCCCAAATATAATGCACTACGGGCTCTGATCAAATACTACATAGGGAATAGGGTGCCATTTGCGACGCAGATGGTGTGTCTGGAGGAGGACCAGCACCAGGGGTGTGTGAGGGGGGGGGTTGTCTTTTTGAGTGGTTGTTTCTAGATCTAGACAGCCAATCAGAGAGCAGGTAGAGAGGGCACCCCATACCGTGGAACAGTTTTGGGTGGCGCCACAACCCCCACACTAATTTCAGGGTAGGAGAAGGAGCTCCACGACGTGAGGACGGCGTTGCCATAGAAACAGTAAACTGGCCTCTAAAAGCGCAATGTGTCCGCAATGTTAGGGCCCTCGATAAAATATGTCATGGACTCTTTCTCTGTCAGTCAGTCACGTTATTGTATAACCCTCTATAATGTGATTTAGTCACGTTACTGTATATCTGTCTATAATGTGATTCAGTCACGTTACTGTAAAACCCTCTATAATGTGATTCAGTCACGTTACTGTATAACCCTCTATAATGTGATTCAGTCACGTTACTGTATATCTATCTATAATGAGATTTAGTCACGTTACTGTATAACCCTCTATAATGTGATTCAGTCACGTTACTGTATATCTGTCTATAATGTGATTTAGTCACGTTACTGTATAACCCTCTATAATGTGATTCAGTCACGTTACTGTAAAACCCTCTATAATGTGATTCAGTCACGTTACTGTATAACCCTCTATAATGTGATTCAGTCACGTTACTGTATATCTATCTATAATGTAATTCAGTCACATTACTGTATAACCCTCTATAATGTGATTCAGTCACGTTACTGTAAAACCCTCTATAATGTGATGCATTGCACATTGTTTGTACTGTACTATATAGTGTGTCATTTCAACACTGTTCTTATCATGTTCATCAATATTCTACTGGCATTATTGGTAATTTCTCATAACTGTTATCAATATTCTACGTTTTAGCTAGATTCCCTTACCTCCGTGTCTTCCAAAGGTCATTAGTGTTTACATATTAATATAATATTAATATTAATCAATTAATTAATTAATGATATTAATCCCCTAGACTTTGTTGACCCACCGGTGCGTCACTCTAAGTTACATTACAAATTATTCCCCATGAAAATCCATCAGTTTTGGATAGAGATCATTTTATTTAGTGTATTTTTTTTTGCATTGGATGCATCTCATATGCTGCATTCCCCAGAGTCCAACCCGTTTGAGCTACTAACTAATGGGACCTCAACGTAGAAATGGGAGATTCTCACAAACACAATCGTGTTCTCCATTTTGCTCACCGACCACACCGGAGTCACGGGACTCATCTGAAGGTAACAGGTACAAGTTTTAAAGAAACAAATGGAAGTATGGATAAAGTTGTGAGCCTACACACAAAAAGGGATATAATATGTGTAAAATATATATATATATATATATATATATACGGTACCAGTCAAAAGTTTGGAAACACCTACTCATTCCAAGGTTTTTCATTATTTTTACTATTTTCTACATTGTAGAATAATTGTGAAGACATCACAACTATGAAATGACACATATGGAATCTGGAATCGATGCACGGACGTAGGACCTCTGTCCTTCTTGGCCACAAAGAAGAAGCCTGCCAACGCAGGGGAGGTGGATGTGTGGATGAAACCCCTGTTGGAGAACCTCCTGGATGTGTCCGTGGCCTTGGATTCAGCCGTCAACAGAGCCTGCAAGTAGGTCGATGGCACAGTGCCAGGGGTGATGAGGAGGAAGACGGGTGGTGTGGGTCATGGAGAAAACATCCCCGTTTCTCAACGGACTTGGAACCACAGGGGAAAACACGTCTTCCTGCATCCTGGTGCCCAGACCTCATCCTCGACCAGGAATTGGTGGGGTCATGATGTTGGAACCACGGGAGGAGGATGACTGTGGTGATGATGAGGAAGAGAAGGCTTTCTTGGTGCACGTGTCCCATGGTGAGTGTGAGTGGTGCTGTAATGTGTGTGATTGTTGCCGGATCCCAATGGTCGATTATCCAGGGCATGAACCGGAAGAGGAGAGTGGGTATGGGTTGATGTTCAGGGAGGAGGCGAGGACGTGATAGATGAAATTCCCCATGGCAACGGAGTCCACTAGGGCTGAAGAGACAACACAGGAGGGACAGCCAGCCAGTGAAATGGAAGCCAGGAATGGTTTGCCGGTAAGCGATAATGATGGAATACTCACGCCTACCCCTGGAGATGGATGATTACGGGGCCCGCCCCTCTACCCCCCGTGGACCCCCTGCTGAAGCTAGTGCCTCTCCTTGTCACAATAGGAACCGAGCACCATCTGTCTCCAGCGACGCCGCTCTGCCACGGGGAGGTGTGTGGCCTCTACCTTCATGGGTTCAGGCTCTGCCTCAGGACAGCCAAATAGGGAGGATGAGATGGGAGGGGGGCACCATGCCGGAGTTGAAGTAGTCGCTCCTATCCCTCTCTGCCCGACAGGTGGATGGTCAACGACAGCCCTGAACAGAGCCATGAACCTTTCGTAGGAACCCAGCTCTTCCTCACCTCTCTCCTAGATGGCCGTAGCCCACTTAAACGCCCGACCGTTCAGCAGGGAAATTACCATGGAAACCTTAGACCTCTCTGTGGTGGGGGCTTCTGTCTGATGGTCGTATTAGAATGAGAACTGCAGTAAGAAGCCACGGCCTTTGGATGGAGTCCCGTCATACTTGTCTGGGAGGGACAGTCGGGCAATACTGACCTGGGCGGACTGCTGGGTAGGCTGGGGGGCTGGCTCGCTGACCTGGGCAGCAGACTGCTGGTTAGGCTGGGGGGCTGGCTCGCTGACCTGGGCAGCAGACTGCTGGTTAGGCTGGGGGGCTGGCTCGCTGACCTGGGCAGCAGACTGTTGGTTAGGCTGGCTCGCTGACGTGGGCAGCAGACTGCTGGTTAGGCTGGGGGGCTGGCTCGCTGACCTGGGCAGCAGACTGCTGGTTAGGCTGGGGGGCTGGCTCGCTGACCTGGGCAGCAGACTGCTGGTTAGGCTGGGGGGCTGGCTTGCTGACCTGGGCAGCAGACTGCTGGTTAGGCTGGGGGGCTGGCTCGCTGGGACGACTCGTGGTCGGAGTCCCTCCGCTAGTTGGAGGTTGATCTTCTCGGTTGGTGTGGTGTTGAGGCGGCTGAGAATACGGATGACCTCATCCATAGTTGCGCCAGCAAATCATGGTGTTGGCGAAGTAGGTGTCCCTGGGAGCTGTCTTTCTTGCTGCTCCCATATAGTGAGGCAGTATTCTGTTATGTACTGTATACACGATGGGAGTCAGGAAGCAGATGCAGAGGGTACGTTTATTGAGAAGAAAAAGGCAGAGAAACAAAACAGGAGAAGAGAGAGATGTATAGAACCTGTACAGAGTCAATGCGGAGGCTATATACAGGGGGTACCGGTACAGAGTCAATGTGGAGGCTATATACAGGGGGTACCGGTACAGAGTCAATGTGGAGGTTATATACAGGGTGTTACGGTACAGAGTCAATGTGGAGGCTATATACAGGGGGTACCGGTACAGTGTCAATGTGGAGAGTACTGAACATGACCAAAACCAATACAGTCTGATGACTGAGGCTACTGAGGGCTGAATGAAGGGAGTGTAATCAAGGTGATGATGGTTGCCAGGTGTGCGTAATGATGGGAGCAGGTGTGCGTAATGATGGGAGCAGGTGTGCGTAATGATGGTTGCCAGGTGTGCGTAATGATGGGAGAAGGTGTGCGTAATGATGGGAGCAGGTGTGCGTAATGACGGTTGCCAGGACAGGTGGTTACTAGACCGGAGATGTCGAGCGCTGGAGTAAGTGTGATAATATTCCCAGATTAAAAAAAATATCTTCTAGATTTATGACAGACACTCAATTACCTTGTTTCTTATGACTGTCCTTTTTGCCATTTATAAATATGGGTTTCTAATGGCTTTAAGTAGTAAAGGCAGTAATACATTTAGTAATCAAATAATATTTGTTTTATATATATATATATACATATATATGTATTTTACAGTAATGTAGTCCTAAAATTCTAAATCAGATGGCTAAATGATCCACAGTATGACCACCTTAAAACAAAATGGCAGCTTAACCTCCCACTTAGACTTTAAATAATTTAACTATTCATATGTACTAATGCTCCATACATACAGCACTTAACCCCTAACCTACCATACAGTCTATGTAGATAACCTCTGACCTACCATACAGTCTATGTAGATAACCTCTGACCTTACAGTCTATGTAGATAACCTCTGACCTTACCGTCTATGTAGATAACCTCTGACCTTTATATACAGTCTATGTAGATAACCTCTGACCTACCATACAGTCTATGTAGATAACCTCTGACCTACCATACAGTCTATGTAGATAACCTCTGACCTACCATACAGTCTATGTAGATAACCTCTGACCTACCATACAGTCTATGTACTTAACCCCTAACCTACCATACAGTCTATGTAGATAACCTCTGACCTACCATACAGTCTATGTAGATAACCTCTGACCTATCATACAGTCTATGTAGATAACCTCTGACCTACCATACAGTCTATGTAGATAACCTCTAACCTACCTTACCGTCTATGTAGATAACCTCTGACCTTTATATACTGTCTATGTGGATAACCTCTGACCTTTATATACAGTCTATGTAGATAACCTCTGACCTTACCATACAGTCTATGTAGATAACCTCTGACCTTACCGTCTATGTAGATAACCTCTGACCTTTATATACAGTTTTGTAGATAACCTCTGATCTACCATACAGTCTATGTAGATAACCTCTAACCTTACAGTCTATGTAGATAACCTCTGACCTTACCGTCTATGTAGATAACCTCTGACCTTTATATACAGTCTATGTAGATAACCTCTGACCTACCATACAGTCTATGTAGATAACCTCTAACCTTACCGTCTATGTAGATAACCTCTGACCTTTATATACAGTTTTGTAGATAACCTCTGACCTACCATACAGTCTATGTAGATAACCTCTGACCTACCATACAGTCTATGTAGATAACCTCTAACCTTACCGTCTATGTAGATAACCTCTGACCTTACCGTCTATGTAGATAACCTCTGACCTACCATACAGTCTATGTAGATAACATCTGACCTTACCGTCTATGTAGATAACCTCTGACCTTACCGTCTATGTAGATAACCTCTGACCTTTATATACAGTCTATGTAGATAACCTCTGACCTTACCGTCTATGTAGATAACCTCTGACCTTACCATACAGTCTATGTAGATAACCTCTGACCTTACCATACAGTCTATGTAGATAACCTCTGACCTTACCATACAGTCTATGTAGATAACCTCTGACCTACCATACAGTCTATGTAGATAACCTCTGACCTACCATACAGTCTATGTAGATAACCTCTGACCTTACCGTCTATGTAAATAACCTCTGACCTATCATACAGTCTTTGTAGATAACCTCTGACCTTTATATACAGTCTATGTAGATAACCTCTGACCTACCATACAGTCTATGTAGATAACCTCTGACCTATCATACAGTCTTTGTAGATAACCTCTGACCTTACCATACAGTCTATGTAGATAACCTCTGACCTTTATATACAGTCTATGTAGATAACCTCTGACCTTTATATACAGTCTATGTAGATAACCTCTGACCTTACCGTCTATGTAGATAACCTCTGACCTTACCGTCTATGTAGATAACCTCTGACCTACCATACAGTCTATGTAGATAACCTCTGACCTACCATACAGTCTATGTAGATAACCCCTGACCTACCATACAGTCTATGTAGATAACCTCTGACCTACCATACAGTCTATGTAGATAACCTCTGACCTACCATACAGTCTATGTAGATAACCTCTGACCTACCATACAGTCTATGTAGATAACCTCTGACCTACCATACAGTCTATGTAGATAACCTCTGACCTTACCATACAGTCTATGTAGATAACCTCTGACCTACCATACAGTCTATGTAGATAACCTCTGACCTACCATACAGTCTATGTAGATAACCTCTGACCTACCATACAGTCAATGTAGATAACCTCTGACCTACCATAGAGTCTATGAAGATAACCTCTGACCTTACCATACAGTCTATGTAGATAACCTCTGACCTACCATACAGTCTATGTAGATAACCTCTGACCTTACCATACAGTCTATGTAGATAACCTCTGACCTTACCGTCTATGTAGATAACCTCTGACCTTACCGTCTATGTAGATAACCCCTAACCTACCATACAGTCTATGCAGATAACCTCTGACCTACCATACAGTCTATGTAGATAACCTCTGACCTTTATATACAGTCTATGTAGATAACCTCTGACCTTACCATACAGTCTATGTAGATAACCCCTAACCTACCATACAGTCTATGTAGATAACCCCTGACCTTACCATACAGTCTATGTAGATAACCCCTAACCTACCATACAGTCTATGTAGATAACCTCTGACCTACCATACAGTCTATGTAGATAACCTCTGACCTACCATACAGTCTATGTAGATAACCCCTGACCTTACCATACAGTCTATGTAGATAACCTCTGACCTTTCTATACAGTCTATGTAGATAACCTCTGACCTACCATACAGTCTATGTAGATAACCTCTGACCTTACCATACAGTCTATGTAGATAACCTCTGACCTACCATACAGTCTATGTAGATAACCTCTGACCTACCATACAGTCTATGTAGATAACCTCTGACCTACCATACAGTCTATGTAGATAACCTCTGACCTACCATACAGTCTATGTAGATAACCTCTGACCTACCATACAGTCTATGTAGATAACCTCTGACCTTACCATACAGTCTATGTAGATAACCTCTGACCTACCATACAGTCTATGGAGATAACCTCTGACATACCATACAGTCTATGTAGATAACCTCTGACCTTACCATACAGTCTATGTAGATAACCTCTGACCTACCATACAGTCTATGTAGATAACCTCTGACCTACCATACAGTCTATGTAGATAACCTCTGACATACCATACAGTCTATGTAGATAACCTCTGACCTACCATAAAGTCTATGTAGATAACCTCTGACCTACCATACAGTCTATGTAGATAACCTCTGACCTTACCATACAGTCTATGTAGATAACCTCTGACCTTACCGTCTATGTAGATAACCTCTGACCTTACCGTCTATGTAGATAACCCCTAACCTACCATACAGTCTATGCAGATAACCTCTGACCTACCATACAGTCTATGTAGATAACCTCTGACCTTACCATACAGTCTATGTAGATAACCTCTGACCTTTATATACAGTCTATGTAGATAACCTCTGACCTTTATATACAGTCTATGTAGATAACCTCTGACCTTACCGTCTATGTAGATAACCTCTGACCTACCATACAGTCTATGTAGATAACCTCTGACCTTACCGTCTATGTAGATAACCTCTGACCTTACCATACAGTCTATGTAGATAACCTCTGACCTACCATACAGTCTATGTAGATAACCTCTGACCTTTATATACAGTCTATGTAGATAACCTCTGACCTTACCGTCTATGTAGATAACCTCTGACCTACCATACAGTCTATGTAGATAACCTCTGACCTTACAGTCTATGTAGATAACTTCTGACCTTATCATACAGTCTATGTAGATAACCTCTGACCTACCATACAGTCTATGTAGATAACCTCTGACCTACCATACAGTCTATGTAGATAACCCCTAACCTACCATACAGTCTATGTAGATAACCTCTGACCTACCATACAGTCTATGTAGATAACCTCTGACCTACCATACAGTCTATGTAGATAACCCCTAACCTACCATACAGTCTATGTAGATAACCTCTGACCTACCATACAGTCTATGTAGATAACCTCTGACCTACCATACAGTCTATGTAGATAACCTCTGACCTTACAGTCTATGTAGATAACCTCTGACCTACCATACAGTCTATGTAGATAACCTCTGACCTATCATACAGTCTATGTAGATAACCTCTGACCTACCATACAGTCTATGTAGATAACCTCTGACCTACCATACAGTCTATGTAGATAACCTCTGACCTACCATACAGTCTATGTAGATAACCTCTGACCTTACCATACAGTCTATGTAGATAACCTCTGACCTACCATACAGTCTATGTACATAACCTCTGACCTACCATACAGTCTATGTAGATAACCCCTGACCTACCATACAGTCTATGTAGATAACCTCTGACCTACCATACAGTCTATGTAGATAACCTCTGACCTACCATACAGTCTATGTAGATAACCTCTGACCTACCATACAGTCTATGTAGATAACCTCTGACCTACCATACAGTCTATGTAGATAACCTCTAACCTACCTTACAGTCTATGTAGATAACCTCTGACCTTACCGTCTATGTAGATAACCTCTGACCTTACCGTCTATGTAGATAACCTCTGACCTTACCGTCTATGTAGATAACCTCTGACCTTACCATACAGTCTATGTAGATAACCTCTGACCTTACCATACAGTCTATGTAGATAACCTCTGACCTTACCATGCAGTCTATGTAGATAACCTCTGACCTACCATACAGTCTATGTAGATAACCTCTGACCTATCATACAGTCTATGTAGATAACCTCTGACCTACCATACAGTCTATGTAGATAACCTCTGACCTTACCATACAGTCTATGTAGATAACCTCTGACCTACCATACAGTCTATGTAGATAACCTCTGACCTACCATACAGTCTATGTAGATAACCTCTGACCTTACCATACAGTCTATGTAGATAACCTCTGACCTTTATATACAGTCTATGTAGATAACCTCTGACCTTACCATACAGTCTATGTAGATAACCTCTGACCTTTCTATACAGTCTATGTAGATAACCTCTGACCTTACAGTCTATGTAGATAACCTCTGACCTACCATACAGTCTATGTAGATAACCTCTGACCTTAGGTCCGTTCCTGCCCATCAGTCTCCTCTGTTCATGTGGGGCCGTTAATGCCCATCAGTCTCCTCTGTTCATGTGGGTCCGTTCCTGCCCATCAGTCTCCTCTGTTCATGTGGGGCCGTTAATGCCCATCAGTCTCCTCTGTTCATGTGGGGCCGTTCCTGCCCATATGTCTCCTCTGTTCATGTGGGGCCGTTAATGCCCATCAGTCTCCTCTGTTCATGTGGGGCCGTTAATGCCCATCAGTCTCCTCTGTTCACGTGGGTCCGTTCCTGCCCATCAGTCTCCTCTGTTCATGTAGGTCCGTTCCTGCCCATCAGTCTCCTCTGTTCATGTGGGGCCGTTCCTGCCCATCTGTCTCCTCTGTTCATGTGGGGCCGTTAATGCCCATCAGTCTCCTCTGTTCATGTGGGGCCGTTCCTGCCCATCAGTCTCCTCTGTTCATGTGGGGCCGTTAATGCCCATCAGTCTCCTCTGTTCACGTGGGTCCGTTCCTGCCCATCAGTCTCCTCTGTTCATGTGGGGCCGTTCCTGCCCATCAGTCTCCTCTGTTCACGTGGGTCCGTTCCTGCCCATCAGTCTCCTCTGTTCATGTGGGGCCGTTAATGCCCATCAGTCTCCTCTGTTCATGTGGGGCCGTTAATGCCCATCAGTCTCCTCTGTTCATGTGGGGCCGTTAATGCCCATCAGTCTCCTCTGGTCACGTGGGGCCGTTCCTGCCCATCAGTCTCCTCTGTTCATGTGGGGCCGTTAATGCCCATCAGTCTCCTCTGTTCATGTGGGGCCGTTAATGCCCATCAGTCTCCTCTGGTCACGTGGGGCCGTTCCTGCCCATCAGTCTCCTCTGTTCATGTGGGGCCGTTAACGCCCATCAGTCTCCTCTGTTCATGTGGGGCCGTTAATGCCCATCAGTCTCCTCTGGTCACGTGGGGCCGTTTCTCCCCATCTGCCTCCTCTGTAATTTATAACAAAGCTGTCATCACTTTTGAGAACAAGCTCCAATATCAAGTATTTTAAATGTTGCTTGAAGTACCAGTCACTTGATTTGGATTTCACTGGCAATTAAAGCCAATCTTGTTCCCTAATTTCCTCTCCTCTCCTCTCCTCTCCTCTCCTCTCCTCTCCTCTCCTCTCCTCTCCTCTCCTCTCCTCTCCTCTCCTCTCCTCTCCTCTCCTCTCCTCTGTTGTATTGGATGAGCAGCTGAATTTTCCATGGAATGTAGTAGAACTAGTGTTTTATGCCACATTGAAAGTTCAGATTAATTTGCGTAATTTAAACGAGTGCTTGCCATGTTTCCACAAGCCACGTATTTTCCCACATTTCTGATAGATTGGTAATTTTCTGACCAATAATTAATAACATTTATGACAAGCTCAGCCCTCGTCCATCCCTCCATCCAACCCACCGGCCTTGCAGTCAGTCTCTACAACCGGGTTTCAGATTTCAGATCTTATCCCTCTGTCTGTTCTACAGTAAACCCAGGGACTTACAGAGCACCTTAAGAGAGCAGCCCATGCTGCCTAGGGCTCAGTGAAATTAATATTTTGTTTCCCATCTGGATGAATCAGTGGAATTAATGAGGGAAGGAGGCCTATAGCAATGCAAGAACCCCTCAGATTAGGCTGCTTTTCTTCCTGCCTCTCTCCTCTCTCTCCTCTCTCTCCTCTGCTCCGTTCTGCTCCGCTCTGCTCCAGTCTACGACACACAGTCTTTACCATGACAGACAGCTCTGGGCCTTATTTCCCAGAGCTTTCGTAGCGTTAAGATCATCGTTAGAAACTTTTTACAATGTATCTTTTTAAGCCGCTATGTTAACCGCAAATCCTTCGTTAGAAATGTGTCTCCATTGTTCTATGTTTTTTTTGGGCTTCGCTTTAGTCACAGATCTCTCCATAGGATCAATATGTTTAGGCTCTCTGTCTGACTGGGACTGCCAATAACTTCAGAATGAAGTTTACTGCAAATACAAAGTTGTCAAAGTATTTGCAATTACTATAAAACAAGTGACGGGATGAAGTGATACTTTAAAGGAAAAACGAGATGACTGCGTTACAAATACATATATCTGTTTATGCTGTTTCAATCATTCAATTAATTTAATGTTCCATCAATTTATTTCTATTTTGCATCAATGTGTTTCAAGATGTAAATATGGAATATTCAGAAGGACTCTGACAAGGTGAAAGCGGGGGATGATTGGCCTCAACCCACATTCAGAGGGCAGCTGCAACGTTTTCTGGGGTTTGCTAATTTCTACCGTTGCTTCATCCGGGGTTACAGCACCCTGGCTTCCCGCCTCTCAGCACTCACCTCTCCCAAGGTTCCGTTCACGTGGACTCCAGCAGCTGACCGGGCGTTCTCGCATCGATTCACCACAGCTCCCATCTTAGTCCATCCGGACCCTTTGCCTCGTCATCGCCAACCCCACCACCTGCAGCCAGCCACTCATGTGGGTAGAATACGTTCGTAACACACTTCCCTGCTCGGCCACTGGTCTCTCTCCCTTCGCGTGCTCCTTGGTATATCAGCCCCCGTTCTTCCCTGAAGAAGAGGAAGAAGTCAGCAGTCCCTCTCACCGTACCTGGAAGAGAGCCCGGGCCACTTTTCTGAACACCACATTCAGGTATCGGCTACAGGTCGATCACCACCGGACCCCTGCTACGGTGCTATTGGTTCGGGCAGAGGGAATTGCTGTCCACTCGAGACCTGCCCCTTCAGGATGGAGTACAGTACACTTTCCCCCTGTTACATCGGCCCTTTCCCCATCTCTAAAATAATTAGCCCCTCGGCTGTTCGTCTTCTGTTGCCACGCACCCTCCGTATACATTCCACTTTTCATGTGTCAAGGATTAAACCTCTGTCTCTTGCTTCCAAGCCAACCCTTCTCCGCCGTCTCATCAACGGCCAGCCTGTGTACACGATGAGGTGCTTCCTGAAGGTTTTTAGAATACAGCTAGAGACACCAGCCTGGTAAAACACAACTAGGGAGACCAGCCTGGTATAATACATCTAGACCAGCCTGGTATAATACAACTAGACCAGCCTGGTATAATACAACTAGACCAGCCTGGTATAATACATCTAGACCAGCCTGGTATAATACATCTAGACCAGCCTGGTATAATACAACTAGACCAGCCTGGTATAATACATCTAGACCAGCCTGGTATAATACAACTAGACCAGCCTGGTATAATACATCTAGACCAGCCTGGTATAATACATCTAGACCAGCCTGGTATAATACATCTAGACCAGCCTGGTATAATACATCTAGACCAGCCTGGTATAATACATCTAGACCAGCCTGGTATAATACATCTAGACCAGCCTGGTATAATACATCTAGACCAGCCTGGTATAATACATCTAGACCAGCCTGGTATAACACATCTAGACCAGCCTGGTATAATACAACTAGACCAGCCTGGTATAATACATCTAGACCAGCCTGGTATAATACATCTAGACCAGCCTGGTATAATACAACTAGACCAGCCTGGTATAATACATCTAGACCAGCCTGGTATAATACATCTAGTCCAGCCTGGTATAATACAACTAGACCAGCCTGGTATAATACAGCTAGACCAGCCTGGTATAATACAGCTAGACCAGCCTGGTATAATACATCTAGACCAGCCTGGTATAATACATCTAGACCAGCCTGGTATAATACAACTAGACCAGCCTGGTATAATACATCTAGACCAGCCTGGTATAATACAACTAGACCAGCCTGGTATAATACATCTAGACCAGCCTGGTATAATACAACTAGACCAGCCTGGTATAATACAACTAGACCAGCCTGGGATAATACAACTAGACCAGCCTGGTATAATACAACTAGACCAGCCTGGTATAATACAGCTAGACCAGCCTGGTATAATACAGCTAGACCAGCCTGGTATAATACATCTAGACCAGCCTGGTATAATACAGCTAGATCAGCCTGGTATAATACAACTAGACCAGCCTGGTATAATACAACTAGACCAGCCTGGTATAATACATCTAGACCAGCCTGGTATAATACAACTAGACCAGCCTGGTATAATACAGCTAGACCAGCCTGGTATAATACATCTAGACCAGCCTGGTATAATACATCTAGACCAGCCTGGTATAATACATCTAGACCAGCCTGGTATAATACATCTAGACCAGCCTGGTATAATACATCTAGACCAGCCTGGTATAATACAGCTAGACCAGCCTGGTATAATACAGCTAGACCAGCCTGGTATAATACATCTAGACCAGCCTGGTATAATACAACTAGACCAGCCTGGTATAATACAACTAGACCAGCCTGGTATAATACAACTAGACCAGCCTGGTATAATACAACTAGACCAGCCAGGTATAATACATCTAGACCAGCCTGGTATAATACAACTAGACCAGCCTGGTATAATACAACTAGACCAGCCTGGTATAATACAGCTAGACCAGCCTGGTATAATACAGCTAGACCAGCCTGGTATAATACAGCTAGACCAGCCTGGTATAATACATCTAGACCAGCCTGGTATAATACATCTAGACCAGCCTGGTATAATACATCTAGACCAGCCTGGTATAATACAACTAGAGAGACCAGCCTGGTATAATACAACTAGACCAGCCTGGTATAATACAACTAGAGAGACCAGCCTGGTATAATACATCTAGACCAGCCTGGTATAATACAACTAGAGAGACCAGCCTGGAATAATACAACTAGACCAGCCTGGTATAATACAACTAGACCAGCCTGGTATAATACAACTAGACCAGCCTGGTATAATACATCTAGACCAGCCTGGTATAATACATCTAGACCAGCCTGGTATAATACATCTAGACCAGCCTGGTATAATACATCTAGACCAGCCTGGTATAATACATCTAGACCAGCCTAGTATAATACAACTAGACCAGCCTGGTATAATACAGCTAGACCAGCCTGGTATAATACAACTAGACCAGCCTGGTATAATACAACTAGACCAGCCTGGTATAATACAACTAGACCAGCCTGGTATAATACATCTAGACCAGCCTGGTATAATACATCTAGACCAGCCTGGTATAATACATCTAGACCAGCCTGGTATAATACATCTAGACCAGCCTGGTATAATACATCTAGACCAGCCTGGTATAATACAATTAGACCAGCCTGGTATAATACATCTAGACCAGCCTGGTATTATACAGCTAGACCAGCCTGGTATAATATATCTAGACCAGCCTGGTATAATACAACTAGAGAGACCAGCCTGGTATAATACAACTAGACCAGCCTGGTATAATACATCTAGACCAGCCTGGTATAATACAACTAGACCAGCCTGGTATAATACATCTAGACCAGCCTGGTATAATACATCTAGACCAGCCTGGTATAATACATCTAGACCAGCCTGGTATAATACAACTAGAGAGACCAGCAGGTATAATACATCTAGACCAGCCTGGTATAATACAGCTAGACCAGCCTGGTATAATACATCTAGACCAGCCTGGTATAATACATCTAGACCAGCCTGGTATAATACAACTAGACCAGCCTGGTATAATACATCTAGACCAGACTGGTATAATACAACTAGACCAGCCTGGTATAATACATCTAGACATGCCTGGTATAATACAACTAGACCAGCCTGGTATAATACAACTAGACCAGCCTGGTATAATACAACTAGACCAGCCTGGTATAATACAACTAGACCAGCCTGGTATAATACAGCTAGACCAGCCTGGTATAATACAACTAGACCAGCCTGGTATAATACATCTAGACCAGCCTGGTATAATACAGCTAGATCAGCCTGGTATAATACAACTAGACCAGCCTGGTATAATACAACTAGACCAGCCTGGTATAATACATCTAGACCAGCCTGGTATAATACAACTAGACCAGCCTGGTATAATACAGCTAGACCAGCCTGGTATAATACATCTAGACCAGCCTGGTATAATATATCTAGACCAGCCTGGTATAATACAACTAGAGAGACCAGCCTGGTATAATACAACTAGACCAGCCTCGTATAATACATCTAGACCAGCCTGGTATAATACAACTAGACCAGCCTGGTATAATACATCTAGACCAGCCTGGTATAATACATCTAGACCAGCCTGGTATAATACATCTAGACCAGCCTGGTATAATACAACTAGAGAGACCAGCCTGGTATAATACATCTAGACCAGCCTGGTATAATACAACTAGACCAGCCTGGTATAATACATCTAGACCAGCCTGGTATAATACATCTAGACCAGCCTGGTATAATACATCTAGACCAGCCTGGTATAATACAACTAGACCAGCCTGGTATAATACATCTAGACCAGCCTGGTATAATACAACTAGACCAGCCTGGTATAATACAGCTAGACCAGCCTGGTATAATACAACTAGACCAGCCTGGTATAATACAGCTAGACCAGCCTGGTATAATACATCTAGACCAGCCTGGTATAATACATCTAGACCAGCCTGGTATAATACATCTAGACCAGCCTGGTATAATACAACTAGACCAGCCTGGTATAATACAGCTAGACCAGCCTGGTATAATACAACTAGACCAGCCTGGTATAATACAGCTAGACCAGCCTGGTATAATACATCTAGACCAGCCTGGTATAATACAACTAGACCAGCCTGGTATAATACATCTAGACCAGCCTGGTATAATACAACTAGACCAGCCTGGTATAATACAACTAGACCAGCCTGGTATAATACAACTAGACCAGCCTGGTATAATACAGCTAGACCAGCCTGGTATAATACAGCTAGACCAGCCTGGTATAATACAACTAGACCAGCCTGGTATAATACAACTAGACCAGCCTGGTATAATACAGCTAGACCAGCCTGGTATAATACAACTAGACCAGCCTGGTATAATACATCTAGACCAGCCTAGTATAATACAATGTGTCCAGCAAGGTATAATACAACTAGACCAGCCTGGTATAATACAACTAGACCAGCCTGGTATAATACAGCTAGACCAGCCTGGTATAATACATCTAGACCAGCCTGGTATAATACAACTAGACCAGCCTGGTATAATACAACTAGACCAGCCTGGTATAATACAGCTAGACCAGCCTGGTATAATACATCTAGACCAGTCTGGTATAATACAACTAGACCAGCCTGGTATAATACATCTAGACCAGCCTGGTATAATACAACTAGACCAGCCTGGTATAATACATCTAGACCAGCCTGGTATAATACAACTAGACCAGCCTGGTATAATACATCTAGACCAGCCTGGTATAATACAACTAGACCAGCCTGGTATAATACAGCTAGAGAGACCAGCCTGGTATAATACATCTAGACCAGCCTGGTATAATACATCTAGACCAGCCTGGTATAATACAACTAGACCAGCCTGGTATAATACAACTAGACCAGCCTGGTATAATACATCTAGACCAGCCTGGTATAATACATCTAGACCAGCCTGGTATAATACATCTAGACCAGCCTGGTATAATACATCTAGACCAGCCTGGTATAATACAGCTAGACCAGCCTGGTATAATACAGCTATACCAGCCTGGTATAATACAACTAGACCAGCCTGGTATAATACAACTAGACCAGCCTGGTATAATACAACTAGACCAGCCTGGTATAATACATCTAGACCAGCCTGGTATAATACAACTAGACCAGCCTGGTATAATACAACTAGAGAGACCAGCCTGGTATAATACATCTAGACCAGCCTGGTATAATACAGCTAGACCAGCCTGGTATAATACAGCTAGACCAGCCTGGTATAATACAACTAGACCAGCCTGGTATAATACAACTAGACCAGCCTGGTATAATACAACTAGACCAGCCTGGTATAATACATCTAGACCAGCCTGGTATAATACAACTAGACCAGCCTGGTATAATACAGCTAGAGAGACCAGCCTGGTATAATACAGCTAGAGAGACTAGCCTGGTATAATACATCTAGACCAGCCTGGTATAATACATCTAGACCAGCCTGGTATAATACAACTAGACCAGCCTGGTATAATACATCTAGACCAGCCTGGTATAATACAACTAGACCAGCCTGGTATAATACAGCTAGACCAGCCTGGTATAATACAGCTAGACCAGCCTGGTATAATACAGCTAGACCAGCCTGGTATAATACAGCTATACCAGCCTGGTATAATACAACTAGACCAGCCTGGTATAATACAGCTAGACCAGCCTGGTATAATACATCTAGACCAGCCTGGTATAATACAACTAGACCAGCCTGGTATAATACAGCTAGAGAGACCAGCCTGGTATAATACAACTAGACCAGCCTGGTATAATACATCTAGACCAGCCTGGTATAATACAGCTAGACCAGCCTGGTATAATACAGCTAGACCAGCCTGGTATAATACAACTAGACCAGCCTGGTATAATACAGCTAGAGAGAACCAGCCTGGTATAATACATCTAGACCAGCCTGGTATAATACATCTAGACCAGCCTGGTATAATACATCTAGATCAGCCTGGTATAATACAGCTAGACCAGCCTGATATAATACAACTAGACCAGCCTGGTATAATACAGCTAGACCAGCCTGGTATAATACAACTAGAGAGACCAGCCTGGTATAATACATCTAGACCAGCCTGGTATAATACAACTAGACCAGCCTGGTATAATACAGCTAGAGAGACCAGCCTGGTATAATACAGCTAGACCAGCCTGGTATAATACATCTAGACCAGCCTGGTATAATACAACTAGACCAGCCTGGTATAATACATCTAGACCAGCCTGGTATAATACAGCTAGACCAGCCTGGTATAATACAGCTAGACCAGCCTGGTATAATACATCTAGACCAGCCTGGTATAATACAACTAGACCAGCCTGGTATAATACAACTAGACCAGCCTGGTATAATACAACTAGACCAGCCTGGTATAATACATATAGACCAGCCTGGTATAATACAGCTAGACCAGCCTGGTATAATACAACTAGACCAGCCTGGTATAATACAACTAGACCAGCCTGGTATAATACAACTAGACCAGCCTGGTATAATACATCTAGACCAGCCTGGTATAATACATCTAGACCAGCCTGGTATAATACATCTAGACCAGCCTGGTCTAATACAACTAGACCAGCCTGGTATAATACAACTAGACCAGCCTGGTATAATACAACTAGACCAGCCTGGTATAATACAACTAGACCAGCCTGGTATAATACAACTAGACCAGCCTGGTATAATACATCTAGACCAGCCTGGTATAATACAACTAGACCAGCCTGGTATAATACAGCTAGACCAGCCTGGTATAATACATCTAGACCAGCCTGGTATAATACAGCTAGACCAGCCTGGTATAATACAACTAGACCAGCCTGGTATAATACATCTAGACCAGCCTGGTATAATACATATAGACCAGCCTGGTATAATACAACTAGACCAGCCTGGTATAATACATCTAGACCAGCCTGGTATAATACAACTAGACCAGCCTGGTATAATACATCTAGACCAGCCTGGTATAATACAACTAGACCAGCCTGGTATAATACAACTAGACCAGCCTGGTATAATACATCTAGACCAGCCTGGTATAATACATCTAGACCAGCCTGGTATAATACATCTAGACCAGCCTGGTATAATACAACTAGACCAGCCTGGTATAATACAACTAGACCAGCCTGGTATAATACAACTAGACCAGCCTGGTATAATACAGCTAGACCAGCCTGGTATAATACAACTAGACCAGCCTGGTATAACACATATAGACCAGCCTGGTATAATACAGCAATACCAGCCTGGTATAATACATCTAGACCAGCCTGGTATAATACAGCTAGACCAGCCTGGTATAATACATCTAGACCAGCCTGGTATAATGCAACTAGACCAGCCTGGTATAATACAACTAGACCAGCCTGGTATAATACAACTAGACCAGCCTGGTATAATACATCTAGACCAGCCTGGTATAATACATCTAGACCAGCCTGGTATAATACAGCTAGACCAGCCTGGTATAATACAACTAGACCAGCCTGGTATAATACAACTAGACCAGCCTGGTATAATACAGCTAGAGAGACCAGCCTGGTATAATACAGCTAGACCAGCCTGGTATAATACATCTAGACCAGCCTGGTATAATACAACTAGACCAGCCTGGTATAACACATATAGACCAGCCTGGTATAATACAGCTATACCTGCCTGGTATAATACATCTAGACCAGCCTGGTATAATACAGCTAGACCAGCCTGGTATAATACAACTAGACCAGCCTGGTATAATACAACTAGACCAGCCTGGTATAATACAGCTAGAGAGACCAGCCTGGTATAATACAGCTAGACCAGCCTGGTATAATACAGCTAGACCAGCCTGGTATAATACAACTAGACCAGCCTGGTATAACACATATAGACCAGCCTGGTATAATACAGCTATACCTGCCTGGTATAATACATCTAGACCAGCCTGGTATAATACAGCTAGACCAGCCTGGTATAATACATCTAGACCAGCCTGGTATAATACAACTAGACCAGCCTGGTATAATACAACTAGACCAGCCTGGTATAATACAACTAGACCAGCCTGGTATAATACAACTAGACCAGCCTGGTATAATACATCTAGACCAGCCTGGTATAATACATCTAGACCAGCCTGGTATAATACAGCTAGACCAGCCTGGTATAATACAACTAGACCAGCCTGGTATAATACAACTAGACCAGCCTGGTATAATACAACTAGACCAGCCTGGTATAATACAACTAGGCCAGCCTGGTATAATACAGGCAGACCAGCCTGGTATAATACATCTAGACCAGCCTGATATAATACAACTAGACCAGCCTGGTATAATACAGCTAGACCAGCCTGGTATAATACATCTAGACCAGCCTGGTATAATACAACTAGACCAGCCTGGTATAATATATCTAGACCAGCCTGGTATAATACATCTAGACCAGCCTGGTATAATACAACTAGACCAGCCTGGTATAATACAACTAGACCAGCCTGGTATAATACAACTAGACCAGCCTGGTATAATACAACTAGACCAGCCTGGTATAATACATCTAGACCAGCCTGGTATAATACAGGCAGACCAGCCTGGTAT
Organism: Salvelinus fontinalis; assembly: GCF_029448725.1. Classification (NCBI taxonomy): domain Eukaryota; kingdom Metazoa; phylum Chordata; class Actinopteri; order Salmoniformes; family Salmonidae; genus Salvelinus; species Salvelinus fontinalis. The sequence goes on from NC_074671.1 coordinate 3,298,331, forward strand.
AATACATCTAGACCAGCCTGATATAATACAACTAGACCAGCCTGGTATAATACAGCTAGACCAGCCTGGTATAATACATCTAGACCAGCCTGGTATAATACAACTAGACCAGCCTGGTATAATACAGCTAGACCAGCCTGGTATAATACATCTAGACCAGCCTGGTATAATACATCTAGACCAGCCTGGTATAATACAACTAGACCAGCCTGGTATAATACAACTAGACCAGCCTGGTATATTACAACTAGACCAGCCTGGTATAATACATCTAGACCAGCCTGGTATAATACAACTAGACCAGCCTGGTATAATACAACTAGACCAGCCTGGTATAATACAACTAGACCAGCCTGGTATAATACAACTAGACCAGCCTGGTATAATACAACTAGACCAGCCTGGTATAATACAACTAGACCAGCCTGGTATAATACATCTAGACCAGCCTGGTATAATACAACTAGACCAGCCTGGTATAATACATCTAGACCAGCCTGGTATAATACAACTATACCAGCCTGGTATAATACATCTAGACCAGCCTGGTATAATACAGCTAGACCAGCCTGGTATAATACAGCTAGACCAGCCTGGTATAATACATCTAGACCAGCCTGGTATAATACAGCTAGACCAGCCTGGTATAATACATATAGACCAGCCTGGTATAATACAACTAGACCAGCCTGGTATAATACATCTAGACCAGCCTGGTATAATACATCTAGACCAGCCTGGTATAATACAGCTAGACCAGCCTGGTATAATACATCTAGACCAGCCTGGTATAATACAGCTAGACCAGCCTGGTATAATACAGCTAGACCAGCCTGGTATAATACAACTAGACCAGCCTGGTATAATACAGCTAGACCAGCCTGGTATAATACAACTAGACCAGCCTGGTATAATACAGCTAGACCAGCCTGGTATAATACAACTAGACCAGCCTGGTATAATACAACTAGACCAGCCTGGTATAATACAACTAGACCAGCCTGGTATAATACAGCTAGACCAGCCTGGTATAATACAACTAGACCAGCCTGGTATAATACAACTAGACCAGCCTGGTATAATACATCTAGACCAGCCTGGTATAATACATCTAGACCAGCCTGGTATAATACAGCTAGACCAGCCTGGTATAATACAACTAGACCAGCCTGGTATAATACAGCTAGACCAGCCTGGTATAATACAACTAGACCAGCCTGGTATAATACAACTAGACCAGCCTGGTATAATACAGCTAGACCAGCCTGGTATAATACATCTAGACCAGCCTGGTATAATACATCTAGACCAGCCTGGTATAATACATCTAGACCAGCCTGGTATAATACATCTAGACCAGCCTGGTATAATACAACTAGACCAGCCTGGTATAATACAACTAGACCAGCCTGGTCTAATACAACTAGACCAGCCTGGTATAATACATCTAGACCAGCCTGGTATAATACAACTAGACCAGCCTGGTATAATACAACTAGAGACACCAGCCTGGTATAATACAACTAGACCAGCCTGGTATAATACATCTAGACCAGCCTGGTATAATACAGCTAGACCCGCCTGGTATAATACAACTAGACCAGCCTGGTATAAAACAACTAGAGAGAGCAGCCTGGTATAATACAACTAGACCAGCCTGGTATAATACATCTAGACCAGCCTGGTATAATACAGCTAGACCAGCCTGGTATAATACATCTAGACCAGCCTGGTATAATACATCTAGACCAGCCTGGTATAATACAGCTAGACCAGCCTGGTATAATACATCTAGACCAGCCTGGTATAATACAACTAGACCAGCCTGGTATAATACATCTAGACCAGCCTGGTATAATACATCTAGACCAGCCTGGTATAATACAGCTAGACCAGCCTGGTATAATACATCTAGACCAGCCTGGTATAATACAGCTAGACCAGCCTGGTATAATACAGCTAGACCAGCCTGGTATAATACAACTAGACCAGCCTGGTATAATACAGCTAGACCAGCCTGGTATAATACAACTAGACCAGCCTGGTATAATACAGCTAGACCAGCCTGGTATAATACAACTAGACCAGCCTGGTATAATACAACTAGACCAGCCTGGTATAATACAACTAGACCAGCCTGGTATAATACAGCTAGACCAGCCTGGTATAATACAACTAGACCAGCCTGGTATAATACAACTAGACCAGCCTGGTATAATACATCTAGACCAGCCTGGTATAATACATCTAGACCAGCCTGGTATAATACAGCTAGACCAGCCTGGTATAATACAACTAGACCAGCCTGGTATAATACAGCTAGACCAGCCTGGTATAATACAACTAGACCAGCCTGGTATAATACAACTAGACCAGCCTGGTATAATACAGCTAGACCAGCCTGGTATAATACATCTAGACCAGCCTGGTATAATACATCTAGACCAGCCTGGTATAATACATCTAGACCAGCCTGGTATAATACATCTAGACCAGCCTGGTATAATACAACTAGACCAGCCTGGTATAATACAACTAGACCAGCCTGGTCTAATACAACTAGACCAGCCTGGTATAATACATCTAGACCAGCCTGGTATAATACAACTAGACCAGCCTGGTATAATACAACTAGAGACACCAGCCTGGTATAATACAACTAGACCAGCCTGGTATAATACATCTAGACCAGCCTGGTATAATACAGCTAGACCCGCCTGGTATAATACAACTAGACCAGCCTGGTATAATACAACTAGAGAGAGCAGCCTGGTATAATACAACTAGACCAGCCTGGTATAATACATCTAGACCAGCCTGGTATAATACAGCTAGACCAGCCTGGTATAATACAACTAGACCAGCCTGGTATAATACAGCTAGACCAGCCTGGTATAATACAGCTAGACCAGCCTGGTATAATACAACTAGACCAGCCTGGTATAATACATCTAGACCAGCCTGGTATAATACATCTAGACCAGCCTGGTATAATACATCTAGACCAGCCTGGTATAATACAGCTAGACCAGCCTGGTATAATACATCTAGACCAGCCTGGTATAATACAACTAGACCAGCCTGGTATAATACATCTAGACCAGCCTGGTATAATACAACTAGACCAGCCTGGTATAATACAGCTAGACCAGCCTGGTATAATACAACTAGACCAGCCTGGTATAATACAGCTAGACCAGCCTGGTATAATACAACTAGACCAGCCTGGTATAATACAACTAGACCAGCCTGGTATAATACAACTAGACCAGCCTGGTATAATACAGCTAGACCAGCCTGGTATAATACAACTAGACCAGCCTGGTATAATACAACTAGACCAGCCTGGTATAATACATCTAGACCAGCCTGGTATAATACATCTAGACCAGCCTGGTATAATACAGCTAGACCAGCCTGGTATAATACAACTAGACCAGCCTGGTATAATACAGCTAGACCAGCCTGGTATAATACAACTAGACCAGCCTGGTATAATACAACTAGACCAGCCTGGTATAATACAGCTAGACCAGCCTGGTATAATACATCTAGACCAGCCTGGTATAATACATCTAGACCAGCCTGGTATAATACATCTAGACCAGCCTGGTATAATACAACTAGACCAGCCTCGTATAATACAACTAGACCAGCCTGGTATAATACAACTAGACCAGCCTGGTATAATACAACTAGACCAGCCTGGTATAATACATCTAGACCAGCCTGGTATAATACAACTAGACCAGCCTGGTATAATACAACTAGAGACACCAGCCTGGTATAATACAACTAGACCAGCCTGGTATAATACATCTAGACCAGCCTGGTATAATACAGCTAGACCAGCCTGGTATAATACAACTAGACCAGCCTGGTATAATACTACTAGAGAGAGCAGCCTGGTATAATACAACTAGACCAGCCTGGTATAATACATCTAGACCAGCCTGGTATAATACAGCTAGACCAGCCTGGTATAATACAACTAGACCAGCCTGGTATAATACAGCTAGACCAGCCTGGTATAATACAACTAGACCAGCCTGGTATAATACATCTAGACCAGCCTGGTATAATACAACTAGACCAGCCTGGTATAATACAACTAGACCAGCCTGGTATAATACATCTAGACCAGCCTGGTATAATACAACTAGACCAGCCTGGTATAATACATCTAGACCAGCCTGGTATAATACAGCTAGACCAGCCTGGTATAATACAGCTAGAGAGACCAGCCTGGTATAATACAGCTAGACCAGCCTGGTATAATACAGCTAGAGAGACCAGCCTGGTATAATACAACTAGACCAGCCTGGTATAATACAACTAGACCAGCCTGGTATAATACAACTAGACCAGCCTGGTATAATACATCTAGACCAGCCTGGTATAATACAACTAGACCAGCCTGGTATAATACAACTAGACCAGCCTGGTATAATACAGCTAGACCAGCCTGGTATAATACAACTAGACCAGCCTGGTATAATACAACTAGACCAGCCTGGTATAATACAACTAGAGAGACCAGCCTGGTATAATACATCTAGACCAGCCTGGTATAATACAACTAGACCTGCCTGGTATAATACATCTAGACCAGCCTGGTATAATACAACTAGACCAGCCTGGTATAATACATCTAGACCAGCCTGGTATAATACAGCTAGACCAGCCTGGTATAATACAACTAGACCAGCCTGGTATAATACAACTAGACCAGCCTGGTATAATACAACTAGACCAGCCTGGTATAATACAGCTAGACCAGCCTGGTATAATACATCTAGACCAGCCTGGTATAATACAGCTAGAGAGACCAGCCTGGTATAATACATCTAGACCAGCCTGGTATAATACAACTAGACCAGCCTGGTATAATACAACTAGACCAGCCTGGTATAATACAACTAGCCCAGCCTGGTATAATACAACTAGACCAGCCTGGTATAATACAACTAGACCAGCCTGGTATGATACAACTAGACCAGCCTGGTATAATACAGCTAGACCAGCCTGGTATAATACATCTAGACCAGCCTGGTATAATACAGCTAGAGAGACCAGCCTGGTATAATACAACTAGACCAGCCTGGTATAATACAACTAGACCAGCCTGGTATAATACATCTAGACCAGCCTGGTATAATACAACTAGACCAGCCTGGTATAATACATCTAGACCAGCCTGGTATAATACATCTAGACCAGCCTGGTATAATACAGCTAGACCAGCCTGGTATAATACAACTAGACCAGCCTGGTATAATACAACTAGACCAGCCTGGTATAATACAACTAGACCAGCCTGGTATAATACAACTAGACCAGCCTGGTATAATACAACTAGACCAGCCTGGTATAATACAACTAGACCAGCCTGGTATAATACAACTAGACCAGCCTGGTATAATACAACTAGAGAGACCAGCCTGGTATAATACATCTAGACCAGCCTCGTATAATACAACTAGACCAGCCTGGTATAATACATCTAGACCAGCCTGGTATAATACAACTAGACCAGCCTGGTATAATACAACTAGACCAGCCTGGTATAATACAACTAGAGAGACCAGCCTGGTATAATACAACTAGACCAGCCTGGTATAATACAACTAGACCAGCCTGGTATAATACAACTAGACCAGCCTGGTATAATACATCTAGACCAGCCTGGTATAATACATCTAGACCAGCCTGGTATAATACATCTAGACCAGCCTGGTATAATACATCTAGACCAGCCTGGTATAATACATCTAGACCAGCCTGGTATAATACAACTAGACCAGCCTGGTATAATACATCTAGACCAGCCTGGTATAATACAACTAGACCAGCCTGGTATAATACAACTAGACCAGCCTGGTATAATACAACTAGACCAGCCTGGTATAATACATCTAGACCAGCCTGGTATAATACAGGCAGACCAGCCTGGTATAATACATCTAGACCAGCCTGGTATAATACAGGCAGACCAGCCTGGTATAATACAACTAGACCAGCCTGGTATAATACAACTAGACCAGCCTGGTATAATACAGCTAGACCAGCCTGGTATAATACAACTAGACCAGCCTGGTATAATACAACTAGACCAGCCTGGTATAATACATCTAGACCAGCCTGGTATAATACAGCTAGACCAGCCTGGTATAATACAACTAGACCAGCCTGGTATAATACAACTAGACCAGCCTGGTATAATACATCTAGACCAGCCTGGTATAATACAACTAGACCAGCCTGGTATAATACAGCTAGACCAGCCTGGTATAATACATCTAGACCAGCCTGGTATAATACAACTAGACCAGCCTGGTATAATACATCTAGACCAGCCTGGTATAATACATCTAGACCAGCCTGGTATAATACAACTAGACCAGCCTGGTATAATACATCTAGACCAGCCTGGTATAATACAACTAGACCAGCCTGGTATAATACATCTAGACCAGCCTGGTATAATACAGCTAGACCAGCCTGGTATAATACAACTAGACCAGCCTGGTATAATACAACTAGACACGCCTGGTATAATACAACTAGACCAGCCTGGTATAATACAACTAGACCAGCCCGGTATAATACATCTAGACCAGCCTGGTATAATACATCTAGACCAGCCTGGTATAATACATCTAGACCAGCCTGGTATAATACAGCTAGAGAGACCAGCCTGGTATAATACAACTAGACCAGCCTGGTATAATACAACTAGACCAGCCTGGTATAATACAGCTAGACCAGCCTGGTATAATACATATAGACCAGCCTGGTATAATACAACTAGACCAGCCTGGTATAATACAACTAGACCAGCCTGGTATAATACATCTAGACCAGCCTGGTATAATACATCTAGACCAGCCTGGTATAATACAACTAGACCAGCCTGGTATAATACAACTAGACCAGCCTGGTATAATACAGCTAGACCAGCCTGGTATAATACAACTAGACCAGCCTGGTATAATACAACTAGACCAGCCTGGTATAATACAGCTAGACCAGCCTGGTATAATACATCTAGACCAGCCTGGTATAATACATCTAGACCAGCCTGGTATAATACAACTAGACCAGCCTGGTATAATACATCTAGACCAGCCTGGTATAATACAGCTAGACCAGCCTGGTATAATACAACTAGACCAGCCTGGTATAATACAACTAGACACGCCTGGTATAATACAACTAGACCAGCCTGGTATAATACAACTAGACCAGCCCGGTATAATACATCTAGACCAGCCTGGTATAATACATCTAGACCAGCCTGGTATAATACAGCTAGAGAGACCAGCCTGGTATAATACAACTAGACCAGCCTGGTATAATACAACTAGACCAGCCTGGTATAATACAGCTAGACCAGCCTGGTATAATACATATAGACCAGCCTGGTATAATACAACTAGACCAGCCTGGTATAATACAACTAGACCAGCCTGGTATAATACATCTAGACCAGCCTGGTATAATACATCTAGACCAGCCTGGTATAATACAACTAGACCAGCCTGGTATAATACAACTAGACCAGCCTGGTATAATACAACTAGACCAGCCTGGTATAATACAACTAGACCAGCCTGGTATAATACAGCTAGACCAGCCTGGTATAATACAACTAGACCAGCCTATTATAATACAACTAGACCAGCCTGGTATAATACATCTAGACCAGCCTGGTATAATACAACTAGACCAGCCTGGTATAACACATCTAGACCAGCCTGGTATAATACAACTAGACCAGCCTGGTATAATACAACTAGACCAGCCTGGTATAATACAGCTAGACCAGCCTGGTATAATACAACTAGACCAGCCTGGTATAATACAACTAGACCAGCCTGGTATAATACAACTAGACCAGCCTGGTATAATACATCTAGACCAGCCTGGTATAATACAACTAGACCAGCCTGGTATAATACATCTAGACCAGCCTGGTATAATACATCTAGACCAGCCTGGTATTATACAACTAGACCAGCCTTGTATAATACATCTAGACCAGCCTGGTATAATACAACTAGACCAGCCTGTTATAATACAACTAGACCAGCCTGGTATAATACATCTAGACCAGCCTGGTATAATACATCTAGACCAGCCTGGTATAATACATCTAGACCAGCCTGGTATAATACAGCTAGACCAGCCTGGTATAATACAGCTAGACCAGCCTGGTATAATACAGCTAGACCAGCCTGGTATAATACAGCTAGACCAGCCTGGTATAATACAACTAGACCAGCCTGGTATAATACATCTAGACCAGCCTGGTATAATACATCTAGACCAGCCTGGTATAATACAACTAGACCAGCCTGGTATAATACAACTAGACCAGCCTGGTATAATACATCTAGACCAGCCTGGTATAATACAACTTGACCAGCCTGGTATAATACAACTAGACCAGCCTGGTATAATGCAACTAGACCAGCCTGGTATAATACATCTAGACCAGCCTGGTATAATACAACTAGACCAGCCTGGTATAATACATCTAGACCAGCCTGGTATAATACATCTAGACCAGCCTGGTATAATACAACTAGACCAGCCTGGTATAATACATCTAGACCAGCCTGGTATAATACAGCTAGACCAGCCTGGTATAATACAACTAGACCAGCCTGGTATAATACATCTAGAGAGACCAGCCTGGTATAATACATCTAGACCAGCCTGGTATAATACAACTAGACCAGCCTGGTATAATACATCTAGAGAGACCAGCCTGGTATAATACATCTAGACCAGCCTGGTATAATACAACTTGACCAGCCTGGTATAATACAACTAGACCAGCCTGGTATAATGCAACTAGACCAGCCTGGTATAATACATCTAGACCAGCCTGGTATAATACAACTAGACCAGCCTGGTATAATACATCTAGACCAGCCTGGTATAATACATCTAGACCAGCCTGGTATAATACAACTAGACCAGCCTGGTATAATACATCTAGACCAGCCTGGTATAATACAGCTAGACCAGCCTGGTATAATACAACTAGACCAGCCTGGTATAATACATCTAGAGAGACCAGCCTGGTATAATACATCTAGACCAGCCTGGTATAATACAACTAGACCAGCCTGGTATAATACATCTAGAGAGACCAGCCTGGTACAATACATCTAGACCAGCCTGGTATAATACAACTAGACCAGCCTGGTATAATACAACTAGACCAGCCTGGTATAATACATCTAGACCAGCCTGGTATAATACAGGCAGACCAGCCTGGTATAATACAACTAGACCAGCCTGGTATAATACATCTAGACCAGCCTGGTATAATACAACTAGACCAGCCATGTATAATACAACTAGACCAGCCTGGTATAATACAACTAGACCAGCCTGGTATAATACAACTAGACCAGCCTGGTTTAATACAACTAGACCAGCCTGGTATAATACAGCTAGACCAGCCTGGTATAATACAACTAGACCAGCCTGGTATAATACATCTAGACCAGCCTGGTATAATACAGGCAGACCAGCCTGGTATAATACAACTAGACCAGCCTGGTATAATACAGCTAGACCAGCCTGGTATAATACAACTAGACCAGCCTGGTATAATACAACTAGACCAGCCTGGTATAATACAGCTAGACCAGCCTGGTATAATACATCTAGACCAGCCTGGTATAATACATGCAGACCAGCCTGGTATAATACAACTAGACCAGCCTGGTATAATACAGCTAGACCAGCCTGGTATAATACAACTAGACCAGCCTGGTATAATACAACTAGACCAGCCTGGTATAATACATCTAGACCAGCCTGGTATAATACATCTAGACCAGCCTGGTATAATACATCTAGACCAGCCTGGTATAATACAACTAGACCAGCCTGGTATAATACAGCTAGACCAGCCTGGTATAATACATCTAGACCAGCCTGGTATAATACATCTAGACCAGCCTGGTATAATACAACTAGACCAGCCTGGTATAATACATCTAGACCAGCCTGGTATAATACAACTAGACCAGCCTGGTATAATACATCTAGACCAGCCTGGTATAATACATCTAGACCAGCCTGGTATAATACAGCTAGACCAGCCTGGTATAATACAACTAGACCAGCCTGGTATAATACATCTAGACCAGCCTGGTATAATACAACTAGACCAGCCTGGTATAATACAACTAGACCAGCCTGGTATAATACAACTAGACCAGCCTGGTATAATACAACTAGACCAGCCTGGTATAATACAACTAGACCAGCCTGGTATAATACAACTAGAGAGACCAGCCTGGTATAATACATCTAGACCAGCCTCGTATAATACAACTAGACCAGCCTGGTATAATACATCTAGACCAGCCTGGTATAATACAACTAGACCAGCCTGGTATAATACAACTAGACCAGCCTGGTATAATACAACTAGAGAGACCAGCCTGGTATAATACAACTAGACCAGCCTGGTATAATACAACTAGACCAGCCTGGTATAATACAACTAGACCAGCCTGGTATAATACATCTAGACCAGCCTGGTATAATACATCTAGACCAGCCTGGTATAATACATCTAGACCAGCCTGGTATAATACATCTAGACCAGCCTGGTATAATACATCTAGACCAGCCTGGTATAATACAACTAGACCAGCCTGGTATAATACATCTAGACCAGCCTGGTATAATACAACTAGACCAGCCTGGTATAATACAACTAGACCAGCCTGGTATAATACAACTAGACCAGCCTGGTATAATACATCTAGACCAGCCTGGTATAATACAGGCAGACCAGCCTGGTATAATACATCTAGACCAGCCTGGTATAATACAGGCAGACCAGCCTGGTATAATACAACTAGACCAGCCTGGTATAATACAACTAGACCAGCCTGGTATAATACAGCTAGACCAGCCTGGTATAATACAACTAGACCAGCCTGGTATAATACAACTAGACCAGCCTGGTATAATACATCTAGACCAGCCTGGTATAATACAGCTAGACCAGCCTGGTATAATACAACTAGACCAGCCTGGTATAATACAACTAGACCAGCCTGGTATAATACATCTAGACCAGCCTGGTATAATACAACTAGACCAGCCTGGTATAATACAGCTAGACCAGCCTGGTATAATACATCTAGACCAGCCTGGTATAATACAACTAGACCAGCCTGGTATAATACATCTAGACCAGCCTGGTATAATACATCTAGACCAGCCTGGTATAATACAACTAGACCAGCCTGGTATAATACATCTAGACCAGCCTGGTATAATACAACTAGACCAGCCTGGTATAATACATCTAGACCAGCCTGGTATAATACAGCTAGACCAGCCTGGTATAATACAACTAGACCAGCCTGGTATAATACAACTAGACACGCCTGGTATAATACAACTAGACCAGCCTGGTATAATACAACTAGACCAGCCCGGTATAATACATCTAGACCAGCCTGGTATAATACATCTAGACCAGCCTGGTATAATACATCTAGACCAGCCTGGTATAATACAGCTAGAGAGACCAGCCTGGTATAATACAACTAGACCAGCCTGGTATAATACAACTAGACCAGCCTGGTATAATACAGCTAGACCAGCCTGGTATAATACATATAGACCAGCCTGGTATAATACAACTAGACCAGCCTGGTATAATACAACTAGACCAGCCTGGTATAATACATCTAGACCAGCCTGGTATAATACATCTAGACCAGCCTGGTATAATACAACTAGACCAGCCTGGTATAATACAACTAGACCAGCCTGGTATAATACAGCTAGACCAGCCTGGTATAATACAACTAGACCAGCCTGGTATAATACAACTAGACCAGCCTGGTATAATACAGCTAGACCAGCCTGGTATAATACATCTAGACCAGCCTGGTATAATACATCTAGACCAGCCTGGTATAATACAACTAGACCAGCCTGGTATAATACATCTAGACCAGCCTGGTATAATACAGCTAGACCAGCCTGGTATAATACAACTAGACCAGCCTGGTATAATACAACTAGACACGCCTGGTATAATACAACTAGACCAGCCTGGTATAATACAACTAGACCAGCCCGGTATAATACATCTAGACCAGCCTGGTATAATACATCTAGACCAGCCTGGTATAATACAGCTAGAGAGACCAGCCTGGTATAATACAACTAGACCAGCCTGGTATAATACAACTAGACCAGCCTGGTATAATACAGCTAGACCAGCCTGGTATAATACATATAGACCAGCCTGGTATAATACAACTAGACCAGCCTGGTATAATACAACTAGACCAGCCTGGTATAATACATCTAGACCAGCCTGGTATAATACATCTAGACCAGCCTGGTATAATACAACTAGACCAGCCTGGTATAATACAACTAGACCAGCCTGGTATAATACAACTAGACCAGCCTGGTATAATACAACTAGACCAGCCTGGTATAATACAGCTAGACCAGCCTGGTATAATACAACTAGACCAGCCTATTATAATACAACTAGACCAGCCTGGTATAATACATCTAGACCAGCCTGGTATAATACAACTAGACCAGCCTGGTATAACACATCTAGACCAGCCTGGTATAATACAACTAGACCAGCCTGGTATAATACAACTAGACCAGCCTGGTATAATACAGCTAGACCAGCCTGGTATAATACAACTAGACCAGCCTGGTATAATACAACTAGACCAGCCTGGTATAATACAACTAGACCAGCCTGGTATAATACATCTAGAACAGCCTGGTATAATACAACTAGACCAGCCTGGTATAATACATCTAGACCAGCCTGGTATAATACATCTAGACCAGCCTGGTATAATACAACTAGACCAGCCTTGTATAATACATCTAGACCAGCCTGGTATAATACAACTAGACCAGCCTGTTATAATACAACTAGACCAGCCTGGTATAATACATCTAGACCAGCCTGGTATAATACATCTAGACCAGCCTGGTATAATACATCTAGACCAGCCTGGTATAATACAGCTAGACCAGCCTGGTATAATACAGCTAGACCAGCCTGGTATAATACAGCTAGACCAGCCTGGTATAATACAGCTAGACCAGCCTGGTATAATACAACTAGACCAGCCTGGTATAATACATCTAGACCAGGCTGGTATAATACATCTAGACCAGCCTGGTATAATACAACTAGACCAGCCTGGTATAATACAACTAGACCAGCCTGGTATAATACATCTAGACCAGCCTGGTATAATACAACTTGACCAGCCTGGTATAATACAACTAGACCAGCCTGGTATAATGCAACTAGACCAGCCTGGTATAATACATCTAGACCAGCCTGGTATAATACAACTAGACCAGCCTGGTATAATACATCTAGACCAGCCTGGTATAATACATCTAGACCAGCCTGGTATAATACAACTAGACCAGCCTGGTATAATACATCTAGACCAGCCTGGTATAATACAACTAGACCAGCCTGGTATAATACATCTAGACCAGCCTGGTATAATACAGCTAGACCAGCCTGGTATAATACAACTAGACCAGCCTGGTATAATACATCTAGAGAGACCAGCCTGGTATAATACATCTAGACCAGCCTGGTATAATACAACTAGACCAGCCTGGTATAATACATCTAGAGAGACCAGCCTGGTACAATACATCTAGACCAGCCTGGTATAATACAACTAGACCAGCCTGGTATAATACAACTAGACCAGCCTGGTATAATACATCTAGACCAGCCTGGTATAATACAGGCAGACCAGCCTGGTATAATACAACTAGACCAGCCTGGTATAATACATCTAGACCAGCCTGGTATAATACAACTAGACCAGCCATGTATAATACAACTAGACCAGCCTGGTATAATACAACTAGACCAGCCTGGTATAATACAACTAGACCAGCCTGGTTTAATACAACTAGACCAGCCTGGTATAATACAGCTAGACCAGCCTGGTATAATACAACTAGACCAGCCTGGTATAATACATCTAGACCAGCCTGGTATAATACAGGCAGACCAGCCTGGTATAATACAACTAGACCAGCCTGGTATAATACAACTAGACCAGCCTGGTATAATACAGCTAGACCAGCCTGGTATAATACATCTAGACCAGCCTGGTATAATACATGCAGACCAGCCTGGTATAATACAACTAGACCAGCCTGGTATAATACAGCTAGACCAGCCTGGTATAATACAACTAGACCAGCCTGGTATAATACAGCTAGACCAGCCTGGTATAATACATCTAGACCAGCCTGGTATAATACATCTAGACCAGCCTGGTATAATACATCTAGACCAGCCTGGTATAATACAACTAGACCAGCCTGGTATAATACATCTAGACCAGCCTGGTATAATACAACTAGACCAGCCTGGTATAATACAGCTAGACCAGCCTGGTATAATACATCTAGACCAGCCTGGTATAATACATCTAGACCAGCCTGGTATAATACAACTAGACCAGCCTGGTATAATACATCTAGACCAGCCTGGTATAATACAACTAGACCAGCCTGGTATAATACATCTAGACCAGCCTGGTATAATACATCTAGACCAGCCTGGTATAATACAGCTAGACCAGCCTGGTATAATACAACTAGACCAGCCTGGTATAATACATCTAGAACAGCCTGGTATTATACATCTAGACCAGCCTGGTATAATACAACTAGACCAGCCTGGTATAATACAACTAGACCAGCCTGGTATAATACAACTAGACCAGCCTGGTATAATACATCTAGACCAGCCTCGTATAATACAACTAGACCAGCTTGGTATAATACAACTAGACCAGCCTGGTATAATACATCTAGACCAGCCTGGTATAATACAACTAGACCAGCCTGGTATAATACAACTAGAGAGACCAGCCTGGTATAATACATCTAGACCAGCCTGGTATAATACAACTAGACCAGCCTGGTATAATACAACTAGACCAGCTTGGTATAATACAACTAGACCAGCCTGGTATAATACAACTAGACCAGCTTGGTATAATACAACTAGACCAGCCTGGTATAATACAACTAGACCAGCCTGGTATAATACAACTAGACCAGCCTGGTATAATACAACTAGACCAGCCTGGTATAATACATCTAGACCAACCTGGTATAATACAACTAGACCAGCCTGGTATAATACATCTAGACCAGCCTGGTATAATACTGCTAGACCAGCCTGGTATAATACAGCTAGAGAGACCAGCCTGGTATAATACAGCTAGACCAGCCTGGTATAATACAGCTAGAGAGACCAGCCTGGCATAATACAACTAGACCAGCCTGGTATAATACAACTAGACCAGCCTGGTATAATACAACTAGACCAGCCTGGTATAATACATCTAGACCAGCCTGGTATAATACAACTAGACCAGCCTGGTATAATACAACTAGACCAGCCTGGTATAATACAGCTAGACCAGCCTGGTATAATACAACTAGACCAGCCTGGTATAATACAACTAGACCAGCCTGGTATAATACAACTAGAGAGACCAGCCTGGTATAATACATCTAGACCAGCCTGGTATAATACAACTAGACCTGCCTGGTATAATACATCTAGACCAGCCTGGTATAATACAACTAGACCAGCCTGGTATAATACATCTAGACCAGCCTGGTATAATACAGCTAGACCAGCCTGGTATAATACAACTAGACCAGCCTGGTATAATACAACTAGACCAGCCTGGTATAATACAACTAGACCAGCCTGGTATAATACAGCTAGACCAGCCTGGTATAATACATCTAGACCAGCCTGGTATAATACAGCTAGAGAGACCAGCCTGGTATAATACATCTAGACCAGCCTGGTATAATACAACTAGACCAGCCTGGTATAATACAACTAGACCAGCCTGGTATAATACAACTAGACCAGCCTGGTATAATACAACTAGACCAGCCTGGTATAATACAACTAGACCAGCCTGGTATAATACAGCTAGACCAGCCTGGTATAATACATCTAGACCAGCCTGGTATAATACAGCTAGAGAGACCAGCCTGGTATAAGACAGCTAGACCAGCCTGGTATGATACATCTAGACCAGCCTGGTATAATACATCTAGACCAGCCTGGTATAATACAACTAGACCTGCCTGGTATAATACATCTAGACCAGCCTGGTATAATACAACTAGACCAGCCTGGTATAATACAACTAGACCAGCCTGGTATAATACAACTAGACCAGCCTGGTATAATACAGCTAGACCAGCCTGGTATAATACATCTAGACCAGCCTGGTATAATACATCTAGACCAGCCTGGTATAATACAACTAGACCAGCCTGGTATAATACAACTAGACCAGCCTGGTATAATACATCTAGACCAGCCTGGTATAATACAACTAGACCAGCCTGGTATAATACATCTAGACCAGCCTGGTATAATACATCTAGACCAGCCTGGTATAATACAGCTAGACCAGCCTGGTATAATACAACTAGACCAGCCTGGTATAATACAACTAGACCAGCCTGGTATAATACAACTAGACCAGCCTGGTATAATACAACTAGACCAGCCTGGTATAATACAACTAGACCAGCCTGGTATAATACAACTAGACCAGCCTGGTATAATACAACTAGACCAGCCTGGTATAATACAACTAGACCAGCCTGGTATAATACAACTAGACCAGCCTGGTATAATACAACTAGAGAGACCAGCCTGGTATAATACATCTAGACCAGCCTCGTATAATACAACTAGACCAGCCTGGTATAATACATCTTGACCAGCCTGGTATAATACAACTAGACCAGCCTGGTATAATACAACTAGACCAGCCTGGTATAATACAACTAGACCAGCCTGGTATAATACAACTAGACCAGCCTGGTATAATACAGCTAGACCAGCCTGGTATAATACAACTAGACCAGCCTGGTATAATACAACTAGACCAGCCTGGTATAATACAACTAGAGAGACCAGCCTGGTATAATACATCTAGACCAGCCTGGTATAATACAACTAGACCTGCCTGGTATAATACATCTAGACCAGCCTGGTATAATACAACTAGACCAGCCTGGTATAATACATCTAGACCAGCCTGGTATAATACAGCTAGACCAGCCTGGTATAATACAACTAGACCAGCCTGGTATAATACAACTAGACCAGCCTGGTATAATACAACTAGACCAGCCTGGTATAATACAGCTAGACCAGCCTGGTATAATACATCTAGACCAGCCTGGTATAATACAGCTAGAGAGACCAGCCTGGTATAATACATCTAGACCAGCCTGGTATAATACAACTAGACCAGCCTGGTATAATACAACTAGACCAGCCTGGTATAATACATCTAGACCAGCCTGGTATAATACAACTAGACCAGCCTGGTATAATACAAGTAGACCAGCCTGGTATAATACATCTAGACCAGCCTGGTATAATACAACTAGACCAGCCTGGTATAATACATCTAGACCAGCCTGGTATAATACATCTAGACCAGCCTGGTATAATACAGCTAGACCAGCCTGGTATAATACAACTAGACCAGCCTGGTATAATACAACTAGACCAGCCTGGTATAATACAACTAGACCAGCCTGGTATAATACAACTAGACCAGCCTGGTATAATACAACTAGACCAGCCTGGTATAATACAACTAGACCAGCCTGGTATAATACAACTAGACCAGCCTGGTATAATACAACTAGACCAGCCTGGTATAATACAACTAGACCAGCCTGGTATAATACAACTAGAGAGACCAGCCTGGTATAATACATCTAGACCAGCCTCGTATAATACAACTAGACCAGCCTGGTATAATACATCTTGACCAGCCTGGTATAATACAACTAGACCAGCCTGGTATAATACAACTAGACCAGCCTGGTATAATACAACTAGACCAGCCTGGTATAATACAACTAGACCAGCCTGGTATAATACAGCTAGACCAGCCTGGTATAATACAACTAGACCAGCCTGGTATAATACAACTAGACCAGCCTGGTATAATACAACTAGAGAGACCAGCCTGGTATAATACATCTAGACCAGCCTGGTATAATACAACTAGACCTGCCTGGTATAATACATCTAGACCAGCCTGGTATAATACAACTAGACCAGCCTGGTATAATACATCTAGACCAGCCTGGTATAATACAGCTAGACCAGCCTGGTATAATACAACTAGACCAGCCTGGTATAATACAACTAGACCAGCCTGGTATAATACAACTAGACCAGCCTGGTATAATACAGCTAGACCAGCCTGGTATAATACATCTAGACCAGCCTGGTATAATACAGCTAGAGAGACCAGCCTGGTATAATACATCTAGACCAGCCTGGTATAATACAACTAGACCAGCCTGGTATAATACAACTAGACCAGCCTGGTATAATACAACTAGACCAGCCTGGTATAATACAGCTAGACCAGCCTGGTATAATACATCTAGACCAGCCTGGTATAATAC
Source organism: Salvelinus fontinalis (assembly GCF_029448725.1). Lineage (NCBI taxonomy): Eukaryota > Metazoa > Chordata > Actinopteri > Salmoniformes > Salmonidae > Salvelinus > Salvelinus fontinalis. The sequence goes on from NC_074671.1 coordinate 3,316,892, forward strand.
AGCTAGAGAGACCAGCCTGGTATAATACAGCTAGACCAGCCTGGTATGATACATCTAGACCAGCCTGGTATAATACATCTAGACCAGCCTGGTATAATACAACTAGACCTGCCTGGTATAATACATCTAGACCAGCCTGGTATAATACAACTAGACCAGCCTGGTATAATACAACTAGACCAGCCTGGTATAATACAACTAGACCAGCCTGGTATAATACAGCTAGACCAGCCTGGTATAATACATCTAGACCAGCCTGGTATAATACATCTAGACCAGCCTGGTATAATACAACTAGACCAGCCTGGTATAATACAACTAGACCAGCCTGGTATAATACATCTAGACCAGCCTGGTATAATACAACTAGACCAGCCTGGTATAATACATCTAGACCAGCCTGGTATAATACATCTAGACCAGCCTGGTATAATACAGCTAGACCAGCCTGGTATAATACAACTAGACCAGCCTGGTATAAAACAACTAGACCAGCCTGGTATAATACAACTAGACCAGCCTGGTATAATACAACTAGACCAGCCTGGTATAATACAACTAGACCAGCCTGGTATAATACAACTAGACCAGCCTGGTATAATACAACTAGACCAGCCTGGTATAATACAACTAGACCAGCCTGGTATAATACAACTAGACCAGCCTGGTATAATACAACTAGAGAGACCAGCCTGGTATAATACATCTAGACCAGCCTCGTATAATACAACTAGACCAGCCTGGTATAATACATCTTGACCAGCCTGGTATAATACAACTAGACCAGCCTGGTATAATACAACTAGACCAGCCTGGTATAATACAACTAGAGAGACCAGCCTGGTATAATACAACTAGACCAGCCTGGTATAATACAACTAGACCAGCCTGGTATAATACATCTAGACCAGCCTGGTATAATACATCTAGACCAGCCTGGTATAATACATCTAGACCAGCCTGGTATAATACATCTAGACCAGCCTGGTATAATACATCTAGACCAGCCTGGTATAATACAACTAGACCAGCCTGGTATAATACATCTAGACCAGCCTGGTATAATACAACTAGACCAGCCTGGTATAATACAACTAGACCAGCCTGGTATAATACAACTAGACCAGCCTGGTATAATACATCTAGACCAGCCTGGTATAATACAGGCAGACCAGCCTGGTATAATACATCTAGACCAGCCTGGTATAATACAGGCAGACCAGCCTGGTATAATACAACTAGACCAGCCTGGTATAATACAACTAGACCAGCCTGGTATAATACATCTAGACCAGCCTGGTATAATACAACTAGACCAGCCTGGTATAATACAACTAGACCAGCCTGGTATAATACATCTAGACCAGCCTGGTATAATACAGCTAGACCAGCCTGGTATAATACAACTAGACCAGCCTGGTATAATACAACTAGACCAGCCTGGTATAATACATATAGACCAGCCTGGTATAATACAACTAGACCAGCCTGGTATAATACATCTAGACCAGCCTGGTATAATACATCTAGACCAGCCTGGTATAATACATCTAGACGAGCCTGGTATAATACATCTAGACCAGCCTGGTATAATACATCTAGACCAGCCTGGTATAATACAACTAGACCAGCTTGGTATAATACATCTAGACCAGCCTGGTATAATACAGCTAGACCAGCCTGGTATAATACAACTAGACACGCCTGGTATAATACAACTAGACCAGCCTGGTATAATACAACTAGACCAGCCCGGTATAATACATCTAGACCAGACTGGTATAATACAGCTAGAGAGACCAGCCTGGTATAATACAACTAGACCAGCCTGGTATAATACAACTAGACCAGCCTGGTATAATACAGCTAGACCAGCCTGGTATAATACATATAGACCAGCCTGGTATAATACAACTAGACCAGCCTGGTATAATACAACTAGACCAGCCTGGTATAATACATCTAGACCAGCCTGGTATAATACATCTAGACCAGCCTGGTATAATACAACTAGACCAGCCTGGTATAATACAACTAGACCAGCCTGGTATAATACAGCTAGACCAGCCTTGTATAATACAACTAGACCAGCCTGGTATAATAAAACTAGACCAGCCTGGTATAATACAGCTAGACCAGCCTGGTATAATACAACTAGACCAGCCTATTATAATACAACTAGACCAGCCTGGTATAATACATCTAGACCAGCCTGGTATAATACAACTAGACCAGCCTGGTATTATACATCTAGACCAGCCTGGTATAATACAACTAGACCAGCCTGGTATAATACAACTAGACCAGCCTGGTATAATACAGCTAGACCAGCCTGGTATAATACAGCTAGACCAGCCTGGTATAATACAACTAGACCAGCCTGGTATAATACAACTAGACCAGCCTGGTATAATACATCTAGACCAGCCTGGTATAATACAACTAGACCAGCCTGGTATAATACATCTAGACCAGCCTGGTATAATACATCTAGACCAGCCTGGTATAATACAACTAGACCAGCCTTGTATAATACATCTAGACCAGCCTGGTATAATACAACTAGACCAGCCTGGTATAATACAACTAGACCAGCCTGGTATAATACATCTAGACCAGCCTGGTATAATACATCTACATTTACATTACATTTAAGTCATTTAGCAGACGCTCTTATCCAGAGCGACTTACAAATTGGTGCATTCACCTTATGACATCCAGTGGAACAGCCACTTTACAATAGTGCATCTAAATCTTTTAAGGGGGGGGGGGGGGGGGGGGGGCAGAAGGATTGCTTTATCCTAGGTATTCCTTGAAGAGGTGGGGTTTCAGGTGTCTCCGGAAGGTGGTGATTGACTCCGCTGTCCTGGCGTCGTGAGGGAGTTTGTTCCACCATTGGGGTGCCAGAGCAGCGAACAGTTTTGACTGGGCTGAGCGGGAGCTGTACTTCCTCAGTGGTAGGGAGGCGAGCAGGCCAGAGGTGGATGAACGCAGTGCCCTTGTTTGGGTGTAGGGCCTGATCAGAGCCTGAAGGTACTGAGGTGCCGTTCCCCTCACAGCTCCGTAGGCAAGCACCATGGTCTTGTAGCGGATGCGAGCTTCAACTGGAAGCCAGTGGAGAGAGCGGAGGAGCGGGGTGACGTGAGAGAACTTGGGAAGGTTGAACACCAGACGGGCTGCGGCGTTCTGGATGAGTTGTAGGGGTTTAATGGCACAGGCAGGGAGCCCAGCCAACAGCGAGTTGCAGTAATCCAGACGGGAGATGACAAGTGCCTGGATTAGGACCTGCGCCGCTTCCTGTGTGAGGCAGGGTCGTACTCTGCGGATGTTGTAGAGCATGAACCTACAGGAACGGGCCACCGCCTTGATGTTGGTGGAGAACGACAGGGTGTTGTCCAGGATCACGCCAAGGTTCTTAGCGCTCTGGGAGGAGGACACAATGGAGTTGTCAACCGTGATGGCGAGATCATGGAACGGACAGTCCTTCCCCGGGAGGAAGAGCAGCTCCGTCTTGCCGAGGTTCAGCTTGAGGTGGTGATCCGTCATCCACACTGATATGTCTGCCAGACATGCAGAGATGCGATTCGCCACCTGGTCATCAGAAGGGGGAAAGGAGAAGATTAATTGTGTGTCGTCTGCATAGCAATGATAGGAGAGACCATGTGAGGTTATGACAGAGCCAAGTGACTTGGTGTATAGCGAGAATAGGAGAGGGCCTAGAACAGAGCCCTGGGGGACACCAGTGGTGAGAGCGCGTGGTGAGGAGACAGATTCTCGCCACGCCACCTGGTAGGAGCGACCTGTCAGGTAGGACGCAATCCAAGCGAGGGCCGCGCCGGAGATGCCCAACTCGGAGAGGGTGGAGAGGAGGATCTGATGGTTCACAGTATCGAAGGCAGCCGATAGGTCTAGAAGGATGAGAGCAGAGGAGAGAGAGTTAGCTTTAGCAGTGCGGAGCGCCTCCGTGATACAGAGAAGAGCAGTCTCAGTTGAGTGACTAGTCTTGAAACCTGACTGATTTGGATCAAGAAGGTCATTCTGAGAGAGATAGCAGGAGAGCTGGCCAAGGACGGCACGTTCAAGAGTTTTGGAGAGAAAAGAAAGAAGGGATACTGGTCTGTAGTTGTTGACATCGGAGGGATCGAGTGTAGGTTTTTTCAGAAGGGGTGCAACTCTCGCTCTCTTGAAGACGGAAGGGACGTAGCCAGCGGTCAAGGATGAGTTGATGAGCGAGGTGAGGTAAGGTAGAAGGTCTCCGGAAATGGTCTGGAGAAGAGAGGAGGGGATAGGGTCAAGCGGGCAGGTTGTTGGGCGGCCGGCCGTCACAAGACGCGAGATTTCATCTGGAGAGAGAGGGGAGAAAGAGGTCAAAGCACAGGGTTGGGCAGTGTGAGCAGAACCAGCGGTGTCGTTTGACTTAGCAAACGAGGATCGGATCTCGTCGACCTTCTTTTCAAAATGGTTGACGAAGTCGTCTGCAGAGAGGGAGGAGGGGGGGGGGGGGGGAGGAGGATTCAGGAGGGAGGAGAAGGTGGCAAAGAGCTTCCTAGGGTTAGAGGCAGATGCTTGGAATTTAGAGTGGTAGAAAGTGGCTTTAGCAGCAGAGACAGAAGAGGAAAATGTAGAGAGGAGGGAGTGAAAGGATGCCAGGTCCGCAGGGAGGCGAGTTTTCCTCCATTTCCGCTCGGCTGCCCGGAGCCCTGTTCTGTGAGCTCGCAATGAGTCGTCGAGCCACGGAGCGGGAGGGGAGGACCGAGCCGGCCTGGAGGATAGGGGACATAGAGAGTCAAAGGATGCAGAAAGGGAGGAGAGGAGGGTTGAGGAGGCAGAATCAGGAGATAGGTTGGAGAAGGTTTGGGCAGAGGGAAGAGATGATAGGATGGAAGAGGAGAGAGTAGCGGGGGAGAGAGAGCGGAGGTTGGGACGGCGCGATACCATCCGAGTAGGGGCAGTGTGGGAAGTGTTGGATGAGAGCGAGAGGGAAAAGGATACAAGGTAGTGGTCGGAGACTTGGAGGGGAGTTGCAATGAGGTTAGTGGAAGAACAGCATCTAGTAAAGATGAGGTCAAGCGTATTGCCTGCCTTGTGAGTAGGGGGGGAAGGTGAGAGGGTGAGGTCAAAAGAGGAGAGGAGTGGAAAGAATGAGGCAGAGAGGAATGAGTCAAAGGTAGACATGGGGAGGTTAAAGTCACCCAGAACTGTGAGAGGTGAGCCGTCCTCAGGAAAGGAGCTTATCAAGGCATCAAGCTCATTGATGAACTCTCCAAGGGAACCTGGAGGGCGATAAATGATAATGATGTTAAGCTTGAAAGGGCTGGTAACTGTGACAGCATGGAATTCAAAGGAGGCGATAGACAGATGGGTAAGGGGAGAAAGAGAGAATGACCACTTGGGAGAGATGAGGATCCCGGTGCCACCACCCCGCTGACCAGAAGGTCTCGGGGTGTGCGAGAACACGTGGGCAGACGAAGAGAGAGCAGTAGGAGTAGCAGTGTTATCTGTGGTGAGCCATGTTTCCGTCAGTGCCAGGAAGTCGAGGGACTGGAGGGACGCATAGGCTGAGATGAGCTCTGCCTTGTTGGCCGCAGATCGGCAGTTCCAGAGGCTACCGGAGACCTGGAACTCCACGTGGGTCGTGCGGGCTGGGACCACCAGGTTAGGGTGGGCGCGGCCACGCGGTGTGAAGCGTTTGTATGGTCTGTGCAGAGAGGAGATAACAGGGATAGACAGACACATGGTTGACAGGCTACAGAAGAGGCTACGCTAATGCAAAGGAGATTAGAATGACAAGTGGGCTACACGTCTCGAATGTTCAGAAAGTTAAGCTTACGTTGCAAAAAAATAAAAATAAAATACAAGATCTTATTGACTAAAATGATATAGTACTGCTGGCTGGTGAAGTAGCCTGGCTAGCAGTGGCTGCGTTGTTGAAAGTGAAGCTGGACCAGCCTGGTATAATACATCTAGACCGGTATAATACATCTAGACCAGCCTGGTATAATACAGCTAGACCAGCCTGGTATAATACAGCTAGACCAGCCTGGTATAATACAGCTAGACCAGCCTGGTATAATACAACTAGACCAGCCTGGTATAATACAACTAGACCAGCCTGGTATAATACAACAACTATAATACAACTAGACCAGCCTGGTATAATACATCTAGACCAGCCTGGTATAATACAACTAGACCAGCCTGGTATAATACAACTAGACCAGCCTGGTATAATGCAACTAGACCAGCCTGGTATAATACATCTAGACCAGCCTGGTATAATACAACTAGACCAGCCTGGTATAATACATCTAGACCAGCCTGGTATAATACAGCTAGACCAGCCTGGTATAATACAACTAGACCAGCCTGGTATAATACATCTAGAGAGACCAGCCTGGTATAATACATCTAGACCAGCCTGGTACAATACAACTAGACCAGCCTGGTATAATACATCTAGAGAGACCAGCCTGGTATAATACATCTAGACCAGCCTGGTATAATACAACTAGACCAGCCTGGTATAATACAACTAGACCAGCCTGGTATAATACATCTAGACCAGCCTGGTATAATACAGGCAGACCAGCCTGGTATAATACAACTAGACCAGCCTGGTATAATACATCTAGACCAGCCTGGTATAATACAACTAGACCAGCCATGTATAATACAACTAGACCAGCCTGGTATAATACAACTAGACCAGCCTGGTATAATACAACTAGACCAGCCTGGTTTAATACAACTAGACCAGCCTGGTATAATACAGCTAGACCAGCCTGGTATAATACAACTAGACCAGCCTGGTATAATACAACTAGACCAGCCTGGTATAATACAACTAGACCAGCCTGGTATAATACAGCTAGACCAGCCTGGTATAATACATCTAGACCAGCCTGGTATAATACATGCACACCAGCCTGGTATAATACAACTAGACCAGCCTGGTATAATACAGCTAGACCAGCCTGGTATAATACAACTAGACCAGCCTGGTATAATACAACTAGACCAGCCTGGTATAATACATCTAGACCAGCCTGGTATAATACATCTAGACCAGCCTGGTATAATACATCTAGACCAGCCTGGTATAATACAACTAGACCAGCCTGGTATAATACAGCTAGACCAGCCTGGTATAATACATCTAGACCAGCCTGGTATAATACAACTAGACCAGCCTGGTATAATACATCTAGACCAGCCTGGTATTATACAACTAGACCAGCCTGGTATAATACATCTAGACCAGCCTGGTATAATACATCTAGACCAGCCTGGTATAATACAGCTAGACCAGCCTGGTATAATACAACTAGACCAGCCTGGTATAATACATCTAGAACAGCCTGGTATAATACATCTAGACCAGCCTGGTATAATACAACTAGACCAGCCTGGTATAATACAACTAGACCAGCCTGGTATAATACAACTAGACCAGCCTGGTATAATACAACTAGACCAGCCTGGTATAATACAACCAGAGAGACCAGCCTGGTATAATACATCTAGACCAGCCTCGTATAATACAACTAGACCAGCCTGGTATAATACATCTAGACCAGCCTGGTATAATACAACTAGGCCAGCCTGCTATAATACAACTAGACCAGCCTGGTATAATACAACTAGACCAGCCTGGTATAATACAACTAGACCAGCCTGGTATAATACAACTAGACCAGCCTGGTATAATACAACTAGACCAGCCTGGTATAATACAACTAGACCAGCCTGGTATAATACAACTAGACCAGCCTGGTATAATACAACTAGAGAGACCAGCCTGGTATAATACATCTAGACCAGCCTGGTATAATACAACTAGACCAGCCTGGTATAATACATCTAGACCAGCCTGGTATAATACAACTAGACCAGCCTGGTATAATACATCTAGACCAGCCTGGTATAATACAACTAGACCAGCCTGGTATAATACATCTAGACCAGCCTGGTATAATACATCTAGACCAGCCTGGTATAATACAACTAGACCAGCCTGGTATAATACAACTAGAGAGACCAGCCTGGTATAATACAACTAGACCAGCCTGGTATAATACAACTAGACCAGCCTGGTATAATACATCTAGACCAGCCTGGTATAATACATCTAGACCAGCCTGGTATAATACATCTAGACCAGCCTGGTATAATACATCTAGACCAGCCTGGTATAATACATCTAGACCAGCCTGGTATAATACATCTAGACCAGCCTGGTATAATACAACTAGACCAGCCTGGTATAATACAGCTAGACCAGCCTGGTATAATACAACTAGACCAGCCTGGTATAATAAAACTAGACCAGCCTGGTATAATACAACTAGACCAGCCTGGTATAATACATCTAGACCAGCCTGGTATAATACAGCTAGGCCAGCCTGGTATAATACATCTAGACCAGCCTGGTATAATACAACTAGACCAGCCTGGTATAATACATCTAGACCAGCCTGGTATAATACAGCTAGACCAGCCTGGTATAATACAACTAGACCAGCCTGGTATAATAAAACTAGACCAGCCTGGTATAATACAACTAGACCAGCCTGGTATAATACATCTAGACCAGCCTGGTATAATACAGCTAGACCAGCCTGGTATAATACAACTAGACCAGCCTGGTATAATAAAACTAGACCAGCCTGGTATAATACATCTAGACCAGCCTGGTATAATACAACTAGACCAGCCTGGTATAATACAGCTAGAGAGACCAGCCTGGTATAATACAACTAGACCAGCCTGGTATAATACAACTAGAGAGACCAGCCTGGTATAATACAACTAGACCAGCCTGGTATAATACATCTAGACCAGCCTGGTATAATACAACTAGACCAGCCTGGTATAATACATCTAGACCAGCCTGGTATAATACATCTAGACCAGCCTGGTATAATACATCTAGACCAGCCTGGTATAATACAACTAGAGAGACCAGCCTGGTATAATTCAACTAGACCAGCCTGGTATAATACATCTAGACCAGCCTGGTATAATACAGCTAGACCAGCCTGGTATAATACAACTAGACCAGCCTGGTATAATATATCTAGACCAGCCTGGTATAATACAACTAGAGAGACCAGCCTGGTATAATACAACTAGACCAGCCTGGTATAATACATCTAGACCAGCCTGGTATAATACATCTAGACCAGCCTGGTATAGTACAACTAGACCAGCCTGGTATAATACATCTAGACCAGCCTGGTATAATACATCTAGACCAGCCTGGTATAATACAACTAGAGAGACCAGCCTGGTATAATACAACTAGACCAGCCTGGTATAATACATCTAGACCAGCCTGGTATAATACATCTAGACCAGCCTGGTATAATACATCTAGACCAGCCTGGTATAATACAACTAGAGAGACCAGCCTGGTATAATTCAACTAGACCAGCCTGGTATAATACATCTAGACCAGCCTGGTATAATACAGCTAGACCAGCCTGGTATAATACAACTAGACCAGCCTGGTATAATATATCTAGACCAGCCTGGTATAATACAACTAGAGAGACCAGCCTGGTATAATACAACTAGACCAGCCTGGTATAATACATCTAGACCAGCCTGGTATAATACATCTAGACCAGCCTGGTATAGTACAACTAGACCAGCCTGGTATAATACATCTAGACCAGCCTGGTATAATACATCTAGACCAGCCTGGTATAATACAACTAGAGAGACCAGCCTGGTATAATACAACTAGACCAGCCTGGTATAATACATCTAGACCAGCCTGGTATAATACAGCTAGACCAGCCTGGTATAATACAGCTAGACCAGCCTGGTATAATACAACTAGACCAGCCTGGTATAATACAGCTAGACCAGCCTGGTATAATACAACTAGACCAGCCTGGTATAATACATCTAGACAAGCCTGGTATAATACAGCTAGACCAGCCTGGTATAATACAACTAGACCAGCCTGGTATAATACAACTAGACCAGCCTGGTATAATACAGCTAGACCAGCCTGGTATAATACAGCTAGACCAGCCTGGTATAATACATCTAGTCCAGCCTGGTATAATACATCTAGACCAGCCTGGTATAATACATCTAGACCAGCCTGGTATAATACATCTAGACCAGCCTGGTATAATACAGCTAGACCAGCCTGGTATAATAGAACTAGACCAGCCTGGTATAATACATCTAGACCAGCCTGGTATAATACAACTAGACCAGCCTGGTATAATACAACTAGACCAGCCTGGTATAATACAACTAGACCAGCCTGGTATAATACAGCTAGACCAGCCTGGTATAATACATCTAGACCAGCCTGGTATAATACAACTAGACCAGCCTGGTATAATACATCTAGACCAGCCTGGTATAATACAGCTAGACCAGCCTGGTATAATACAACTAGACCAGCCTGGTATAATAAAACTAGACCAGCCTGGTATAATACAACTAGACCAGCCTGGTATAATACATCTAGACCAGCCTGGTATAATACAGCTAGACCAGCCTGGTATAATACAACTAGACCAGCCTGGTATAATAAAACTAGACCAGCCTGGTATAATACATCTAGACCAGCCTGGTATAATACAACTAGACCAGCCTGGTATAATACAGCTAGAGAGACCAGCCTGGTATAATACAACTAGACCAGCCTGGTATAATACATCTAGACCAGCCTGGTATAATACAACTAGACCAGCCTGGTATAATACATCTAGACCAGCCTGGTATAATACATCTAGACCAGCCTGGTATAATACATCTAGACCAGCCTGGTATAATACAGCTAGACCAGCCTGGTATAATACAACTAGACCAGCCTGGTATAATATATCTAGACCAGCCTGGTATAATACAACTAGAGAGACCAGCCTGGTATAATACAACTAGACCAGCCTGGTATAATACATCTAGACCAGCCTGGTATAATACATCTAGACCAGCCTGGTATAGTACAACTAGACCAGCCTGGTATAATACATCTAGACCAGCCTGGTATAATACATCTAGACCAGCCTGGTATAATACAACTAGAGAGACCAGCCTGGTATAATACAACTAGACCAGCCTGGTATAATACATCTAGACCAGCCTGGTATAATACATCTAGACCAGCCTGGTATAATACATCTAGACCAGCCTGGTATAATACAACTAGAGAGACCAGCCTGGTATAATTCAACTAGACCAGCCTGGTATAATACATCTAGACCAGCCTGGTATAATACAGCTAGACCAGCCTGGTATAATACAACTAGACCAGCCTGGTATAATATATCTAGACCAGCCTGGTATAATACAACTAGAGAGACCAGCCTGGTATAATACAACTAGACCAGCCTGGTATAATACATCTAGACCAGCCTGGTATAATACATCTAGACCAGCCTGGTATAGTACAACTAGACCAGCCTGGTATAATACATCTAGACCAGCCTGGTATAATACATCTAGACCAGCCTGGTATAATACAACTAGAGAGACCAGCCTGGTATAATACAACTAGACCAGCCTGGTATAATACATCTAGACCAGCCTGGTATAATACAGCTAGACCAGCCTGGTATAATACAGCTAGACCAGCCTGGTATAATACAACTAGACCAGCCTGGTATAATACAGCTAGACCAGCCTGGTATAATACAACTAGACCAGCCTGGTATAATACATCTAGACAAGCCTGGTATAATACAGCTAGACCAGCCTGGTATAATACAACTAGACCAGCCTGGTATAATACAACTAGACCAGCCTGGTATAATACAGCTAGACCAGCCTGGTATAATACAGCTAGACCAGCCTGGTATAATACATCTAGTCCAGCCTGGTATAATACATCTAGACCAGCCTGGTATAATACATCTAGACCAGCCTGGTATAATACATCTAGACCAGCCTGGTATAATACAGCTAGACCAGCCTGGTATAATAGAACTAGACCAGCCTGGTATAATACATCTAGACCAGCCTGGTATAATACAACTAGACCAGCCTGGTATAATACAACTAGACCAGCCTGGTATAATACAACTAGACCAGCCTGGTATAATACAGCTAGACCAGCCTGGTATAATACAGCTAGACCAGCCTGGTATAATACATCTAGACCAGCCTGGTATAATACATCTAGACCAGCCTGGTATAATACATCTAGACCAGCCTGGTATAATACAACTAGACCAGCCTGGTATAATACAACTAGACCAGCCTGGTATAATACATCTAGACCAGCCTGGTATAATACAACTAGACCAGCCTGGTATAATACAACTAGACCAGCCTGGTATAATACATCTAGACCAGCCTGGTATAATACAACTAGACCAGCCTGGTATAATACAACTAGACCAGCCTGGTATAATACAACTAGACCAGCCTGGTATAATACAGCTAGACCAGCCTGGTATAATACAGCTAGACCAGCCTGGTATAATACAACTACACCAGCCTGGTATAATACATCTAGACCAGCCTGGTATAATACATCTAGACCAGCCTGGTATAATACATCTAGACCAGCCTGGTATAATACAACTAGACCAGCCTGGTATAATACATCTAGACAAGCCTGGTATAATACAGCTAGACCAGCCTGGTATAATACAACTAGACCAGCCTGGTATAATACAACTAGACCAGCCTGGTATAATACAGCTAGACCAGCCTGGTATAATACAGCTAGACCAGCCTGGTATAATACAGCTAGACCAGCCTGGTATAATACAGCCAGACCAGCCTGGTATAATACATCTAGTCCAGCCTGGTATAATACATCTAGACCAGCCTGGTATAATACATCTAGACCAGCCTGGTATAATACATCTAGACCAGCCTGGTATAATACAGCTAGACCAGCCTGGTATAATAGAACTAGACCAGCCTGGTATAATACATCTAGACCAGCCTGGTATAATACAACTAGACCAGCCTGGTATAATACAACTAGACCAGCCTGGTATAATACAGCTAGACCAGCCTGGTATAAAACAGCTAGACCAGCCTGGTATAATACATCTAGACCAGCCTGGTATAAGACATCTAGACCAGCCTGGTATAATACAACTAGACCAGCCTGGTATAATACAACTAGACCAGCCTGGTATAATACAACTAGACCAGCCTGGTATAATACATCTAGACCAGCCTGGTATAATACAACTAGACCAGCCTGGTATAATACAACTAGACCAGCCTGGTATAATACAGCTAGACCAGCCTGGTATAATACAACTAGACCAGCCTGGTATAATAAAACTAGACCAGCCTGGTATAATACAACTAGACCAGCCTGGTATAATACATCTAGACCAGCCTGGTATAATACAGCTAGACCAGCCTGGTATAATACAACTAGACCAGCCTGGTATAATACAACTAGACCAGCCTGGTATAATACATCTAGACCAGCCTGGTATAATACAACTAGACCAGCCTGGTATAATACAGCTAGAGAGACCAGTCTGGTATAATACAACTAGACCAGCCTGGTATAATACAACTAGAGAGACCAGCCTGGTATAATACAACTAGACCAGCCTGGTATAATACATCTAGACCAGCCTGGTATAATACAACTAGACCAGCCTGGTATAATACATCTAGACCAGCCTGGTAAAATACATCTAGACCAGCCTGGTATAATACATCTAGACCAGCCTGGTATAATACAACTAGAGAGACCAGCCTGGTATAATACAACTAGACCAGCCTGGTATAATACATCTAGACCATCCTGGTGTAATACAGCTAGACCAGCCTGGTATAATACAACTAGACCAGCCTGGTATAATATATCTAGACCAGCCTGGTATAATACAACTAGAGAGACCAGCCTGGTATAATACAACTAGAACAGCCTGGTATAATACATCTAGACCAGCCTGGTATAATACAACTAGACCAGCCTGGTATAATACATCTAGACCAGCCTGGTATAGTACAACTAGACCAGCCTGGTATAATACATCTAGACCAGCCTGGTATAATACATCTAGACCAGCCTGGTATAATACAACTAGAGAGACCAGCCTGGTATAATACAACTAGACCAGCCTGGTATAATACATCTAGACCAGCCTGGTATAATACAGCTAGACCAGCCTGGTATAATACAGCTAGACCAGCCTGGTATAATACAACTAGACCAGCCTGGTATAATACAGCTAGACCAGCCTGGTATAATACAACTAGACCAGCCTGGTATAATACATCTAGACAAGCCTGGTATAATACAGCTAGACCAGCCTGGTATAATACAACTAGACCAGCCTGGTATAATACAACTAGACCAGCCTGGTATAATACAGCTAGACCAGCCTGGTATAATACAGCTAGACCAGCCTGGTATAATACAGCTAGACCAGCCTGGTATAATACAGCTAGACCAGCCTGGTATAATACATCTAGTCCAGCCTGGTATAATACATCCAGACCAGCCTGGTATAATACATCTAGACCAGCCTGGTATAATACATCTAGACCAGCCTGGTATAATAAAGCTACACCAGCCTGGTATAATAGAACTAGACCAGCCTGGTATAATACATCTAGACCAGCCTGGCATAATACAACTAGACCAGCCTGGTATAATACAACTAGACCAGCCTGGTATAATACAACTAGACCAGCCTGGTATAATACAGCTAGACCAGCCTGGTATAATACAGCTAGACCAGCCTGGTATAATACAACTAGAGAGACCAGCCTGGTATAATACAACTAGAACAGCCTGGTATAATAGAACTAGACCAGCCTGGTATAATACATCTAGACCAGCCTGGCATAATACAACTAGACCAGCCTGGTATAATACAACTAGACCAGCCTGGTATAATAGAACTAGACCAGCCTGGTATAATACATCTAGACCAGCCTGGTATAATACAACTAGACCAGCCTGGTATAATACAACTAGACCAGCCTGGTATAATACAGCTAGACCAGCCTGGTATAAAACAGCTAGACCAGCCTGGTATAATACATCTAGACCAGCCTGGTATAAGACATCTAGACCAGCCTGGTATAATACAACTAGACCAGCCTGGTATAATACAACTAGACCAGCCTGGTATAATACAACTAGACCAGCCTGGTATAATACATCTAGACCAGCCTGGTATAATACAACTAGACCAGCCTGGTATAATACAACTAGACCAGCCTGGTATAATACAGCTAGACCAGCCTGGTATAATACAACTAGACCAGCCTGGTATAATAAAACTAGACCAGCCTGGTATAATACAACTAGACCAGCCTGGTATAATACATCTAGACCAGCCTGGTATAATACAGCTAGACCAGCCTGGTATAATACAACTAGACCAGCCTGGTATAATAAAACTAGACCAGCCTGGTATAATACATCTAGACCAGCCTGGTATAATACAACTAGACCAGCCTGGTATAATACAGCTAGAGAGACCAGTCTGGTATAATACAACTAGACCAGCCTGGTATAATACAACTAGAGAGACCAGCCTGGTATAATACAACTAGACCAGCCTGGTATAATACATCTAGACCAGCCTGGTATAATACAACTAGACCAGCCTGGTATAATACATCTAGACCAGCCTGGTAAAATACATCTAGACCAGCCTGGTATAATACATCTAGACCAGCCTGGTATAATACAACTAGAGAGACCAGCCTGGTATAATACAACTAGACCAGCCTGGTATAATACATCTAGACCATCCTGGTGTAATACAGCTAGACCAGCCTGGTATAATACAACTAGACCAGCCTGGTATAATATATCTAGACCAGCCTGGTATAATACAACTAGAGAGACCAGCCTGGTATAATACAACTAGAACAGCCTGGTATAATACATCTAGACCAGCCTGGTATAATACAACTAGACCAGCCTGGTATAATACATCTAGACCAGCCTGGTATAGTACAACTAGACCAGCCTGGTATAATACATCTAGACCAGCCTGGTATAATACATCTAGACCAGCCTGGTATAATACAACTAGAGAGACCAGCCTGGTATAATACAACTAGACCAGCCTGGTATAATACATCTAGACCAGCCTGGTATAATACAGCTAGACCAGCCTGGTATAATACAGCTAGACCAGCCTGGTATAATACAACTAGACCAGCCTGGTATAATACAGCTAGACCAGCCTGGTATAATACAACTAGACCAGCCTGGTATAATACATCTAGACAAGCCTGGTATAATACAGCTAGACCAGCCTGGTATAATACAACTAGACCAGCCTGGTATAATACAACTAGACCAGCCTGGTATAATACAGCTAGACCAGCCTGGTATAATACAGCTAGACCAGCCTGGTATAATACAGCTAGACCAGCCTGGTATAATACAGCTAGACCAGCCTGGTATAATACATCTAGTCCAGCCTGGTATAATACATCCAGACCAGCCTGGTATAATACATCTAGACCAGCCTGGTATAATACATCTAGACCAGCCTGGTATAATAAAGCTACACCAGCCTGGTATAATAGAACTAGACCAGCCTGGTATAATACATCTAGACCAGCCTGGCATAATACAACTAGACCAGCCTGGTATAATACAACTAGACCAGCCTGGTATAATACAACTAGACCAGCCTGGTATAATACAGCTAGACCAGCCTGGTATAATACAGCTAGACCAGCCTGGTATAATACATCTAGACCAGCCTGGTATAATACATCTAGACCAGCCTGGTATAATACATCTAGACCAGCCTGGTATAATACAACTAGACCAGCCTGGTATAATACAACTAGACCAGCCTGGTATAATACATCTAGACCAGCCTGGTATAATACAACTAGACCAGCCTGGTAAAATACAACTAGACCAGCCTGGTATAATACATCTAGACCAGCCTGGTATAATACAACTAGACCAGCCTGGTATAATACAACTAGACCAGCCTGGTATAATACAACTAGACCAGCCTGGTATAATACAGCTAGACCAGCCTGGTATAATACAGCTAGACCAGCCTGGTATAATACAACTTGACCAGCCTGGTATAATACATCTAGACCAGCCTGGTATAATACATCTAGACCAGCCTGGTATAATACAACTAGACCAGCCTGGTATAATACAACTAGACCAGCCTGGTATAATACATCTAGACCAGCCTGGTATAATACAGCTAGACCAGCCTGGTATAATACAACTAGACCAGCCTGGTATAATACAACTAGACCAGCCTGGTATAATACAGCTAGACCAGCCTGGTATAATACAGCTAGACCAGCCTGGTATAATACAGCTAGACCAGCCTGGTATAATACAGCCAGACCAGCCTGGTATAATACATCTAGTCCAGCCTGGTATAATAAATCTAGACCAGCCTGGTATAATACATCTAGACCAGCCTGGTATAATACATCTAGACCAGCCTGGTATAATACAGCTAGACCAGCCTGGTATAATAGAACTAGACCAGCCTGGTATAATACATCTAGACCAGCCTGGTATAATACAACTAGACCAGCCTGGTATAATACAGCTAGACCAGCCTGGTATAATACAGCTAGACCAGCCTGGTATAATACATCTAGACCAGCCTGGTATAATACATCTAGACCAGCCTGGTATAATACATCTAGACCAGCCTGGTATAATACAACTAGACCAGCCTGGTATAATACAACTAGACCAGCCTGGTATAATACATCTAGACCAGCCTGGTATAATACATCTAGACCAGCCTGGTATAATACAACTAGACCAGCCTGGTATAATACAACTAGACCAGCCTGGTATAATACATCTAGACCAGCCTGGTATAATACAACTAGACCAGCCTGGTATAATACAACTAGACCAGCCTGGTATAATACAACTAGACCAGCCTGGTATAATACAGCTAGACCAGCCTGGTATAATACAGCTAGACCAGCCTGGTATAATACAACTAGACCAGCCTGGTATAATACATCTAGACCAGCCTGGTATAATACATCTAGACCAGCCTGGTATAATACAACTAGACCAGCCTGGTATAATACAACTAGACTAGCCTGGTATAATACAGCTAGACCAGCCTGGTATAATACATCTAGACCAGCCTGGTATAATACAACTAGACCAGCCTGGTATAATACAACTAGACCAGCCTGGTATAATACAGCTAGACCAGCCTGGTATAATACAACTAGACCAGCCTGGTATAATACAACTAGACCAGCCTGGTATAATACATCTAGACCAGCCTGGTATAATACAACTAGACCAGCCTGGTATAATACAGCTAGACCAGCCTGGTATAATACATCTAGACCAGCCTGGTATAATACAGCTAGACCAGCCTGGTATAATACAACTAGACCAGCCTGGTATAATACATCTAGACCAGCCTGGTATAATACAGCTAGACCAGCCTGGTATAATACAACTAGACCAGCCTGGTATAATACAACTAGACCAGCCTGGTATAATACAGCTAGAGAGACCAGCCTGGTATAATACATCTAGACCAGCCTGGTATAATACATCTAGACCAGCCTGGTATAATACAACTAGACCAGCCTGGTATAATACAACTAGACCAGCCTGGTATAATACATCTAGACCAGCCTGGTATAATACAACTAGACCAGCCTGGTATAATACAGCTAGACCAGCCTGGTATAATACAGCTAGACCAGCCTGGTATAATACAACTAGACCAGCCTGGTATAATACATCTAGACCAGCCTGGTATAATACATCTAGAGAGACCAGCCTGGTATAATACAACTAGACCAGCCTGGTATAATACATCTAGACCAGCCTGGTATAATACAGCTAGACCAGCCTGGTATAATACAGCTAGACCAGCCTGGTATAATACATCTAGACCAGCCTGGTATAATACAGCTAGACCAGCCTGGTATAATACAACTAGACCAGCCTGGTATAATACAGCTAGAGAGACCAGCATGGTATAATACATCTAGACCAGCCTGGTATAATACATCTAGACCAGCCTGGTATAATACAACTAGACCAGCCTGGTATAATACAGCTAGAGAGACCAGCCTGGTATAATACATCTAGACCAGCCTGGTATAATACATCTAGACCAGCCTGGTATAATACATCTAGACCAGCCTGGTATAATACAGCTAGACCAGCCTGATATAATACAACTAGACCAGCCTGGTATAATACAGCTAGACCAGCCTGGTATAATACATCTAGACCAGCCTGGTATAATACAGCTAGACCAGCCTGGTATAATACAACTAGACCAGCCTGGTATAATACAGCTAGAGAGACCAGCCTGGTATAATACATCTAGACCAGCCTGGTATAATACATCTAGACCAGCCTGGTATAATACATCTAGACCAGCCTGGTATAATACAACTAGACCAGCCTGGTATAATACATCTAGACCAGCCTGGTATAATACAACTAGACCAGCCTGGTATAATACAACTAGACCAGCCTGGTATAATACAGCTAGACCAGCCTGGTATAATACAACTAGACCAGCCTGGTATAATACAACTAGACCAGCCTGGTATAATACATCTAGACCAGCCTGGTATAATACAACTAGACCAGCTTGGTATAATACAGCTAGACCAGCCTGGTATAATACATCTAGACCAGCCTGGTATAATACAGCTAGACCAGCCTGGTATAATACAACTAGACCAGCCTGGTATAATACATCTAGACCAGCCTGGTATAATACAGCTAGACCAGCCTGGTATAATACAACTAGACCAGCCTGGTATAATACAACTAGACCAGCCTGGTATAATACAGCTAGAGAGACCAGCCTGGTATAATACATCTAGACCAGCCTGGTATAATACATCTAGACCAGCCTGGTATAATACAACTAGACCAGCCTGGTATAATACAACTAGACCAGCCTGGTATAATACAACTAGACCAGCCTGGTATAATACAACTAGACCAGCCTGGTATAATACAGCTAGACCAGCCTGGTATAATACAGCTAGACCAGCCTGGTATAATACAACTAGACCAGCCTGGTATAATACAACTAGACCAGCCTGGTATAATACAACTAGACCAGCCTGGTATAATACAACTAGACCAGCCTGGTATAATACAACTAGACCAGCCTGGTATAATACAGCTAGACCAGCCTGGTATAATACAGCTAGACCAGCCTGGTATAATACAACTAGACCAGCCTGGTATAATACATCTAGACCAGCCTGGTATAATACATCTAGAGAGACCAGCCTGGTATAATACAACTAGACCAGCCTGGTATAATACATCTAGACCAGCCTGGTATAATACAGCTAGACCAGCCTGGTATAATACAGCTAGACCAGCCTGGTATGATACATCTAGACCAGCCTGGTATAATACAGCTAGACCAGCCTGGTATAATACAACTAGACCAGCCTGGTATAATACAGCTAGAGAGACCAGCATGGTATAATACATCTAGACCAGCCTGGTATAATACATCTAGACCAGCCTGGTATAATACAACTAGACCAGCCTGGTATAATACAGCTAGAGAGACCAGCCTGGTATAATACATCTAGACCAGCCTGGTATAATACATCTAGACCAGCCTGGTATAATACATCTAGACCAGCCTGGTATAATACAGCTAGACCAGCCTGATATAATACAACTAGACCAGCCTGGTATAATACAGCTAGACCAGCCTGGTATAATACATCTAGACCAGCCTGGTATAATACAGCTAGACCAGCCTGGTATAATACAACTAGACCAGCCTGGTATAATACAGCTAGAGAGACCAGCCTGGTATAATACATCTAGACCAGCCTGGTATAATACATCTAGACCAGCCTGGTATAATACATCTAGACCAGCCTGGTATAATACAACTAGACCAGCCTGGTATAATACAACTAGACCAGCCTGGTATAATACATCTAGACCAGCCTGGTATAATACATCTAGACCAGCCTGGTATAATACATCTAGACCAGCCTGGTATAATACAACTAGATCAGCCTGGTATAATACAACTAGACCAGCCTGGTATAATACAACTAGATCAGCCTGGTATAATACAACTAGATCAGCCTGGTATAATACATCTAGACCAGCCTGATATAATACAACTAGATCAGCCTGGTATAATACATCTAGTCCAGCCTGGTATAATACATCTAGACCATCCTGGTATAATACAACTAGACCATCCTGGTATAATACAACTAGACCAGCCTGGTATAATACAACTAGACCAGCCTGGTATAATACATCTAGACCAGCCTGGTATAATACAGCTAGACCAGCCTGGTATAATACAGCTAGACCAGCCTGGTATAATACATCTAGACCAGCCTGGTATAATACATCTAGACCAGCCTGGTATAATACAACTAGACCAGCCTGGTATAATACATCTAGACCAGCCTGGTATAATACAACTAGACCACCCTGATATAATACAGCTAGACCAGCCTGGTATAATACATCTAGACCAGCCTGGTATAATACATCTAGACCAGCCTGGTATAATACAGCTAGACCAGCCTGGTATAATACAACTAGAGAGACCAGCCTGGTATAAAACATCTAGACCAGCCTGGTATAATACAACTAGACCAGCCTGGTATAATACAGCTAGAGAGACCAGCCTGGTATAATACAGCTAGACCAGCCTGGTATAATACATCTAGACCAGCCTGGTATAATACAACTAGACCAGCCTGGTATAATACATCTAGACCAGCCTGGTATAATACAGCTAGACCAGCCTGGTATAATACAACTAGAGAGACCAGCCTGGTATAATACATCTAGACCAGCCTGGTATAATACAGCTAGACCAGCCTGGTATAATACATCTAGACCAGCCTGGTATAATACATCTAGACCAGCCTGGTATAATACAACTAGACCAGCCTGGTATAATACAACTAGACCAGCCTGGTATAATACAACTAGACCAGCCTGGTATAATACAACTAGACCAGCCTGGTATAATACAGCTAGACCAGCCTGGTATAATACATCTAGACCAGCCTGGTATAATACAGCTAGACCAGCCTGGTATAATACATCTAGACCAGCCTGGTATAATACAGCTAGACCAGCCTGGTATAATACAACTAGAGAGACCAGCCTGGTAAAATACAACTAGACCAGCCTGGTATAATACAACTAGACCAGCCTGGTATAATACATCTAGACCAGCCTGGTATAATACAGCTAGACCAGCCTGGTATAATACATCTAGACCAGCCTGGTATAATACAGCTAGACCAGCCTGGTATAATACAACTAGAGAGACCAGCCTGGTAAAATACAACTAGACCAGCCTGGTATAATACAACTAGACCAGCCTGGTATAATACATCTAGACCAGCCTGGTATAATACAGCTAGACCAGCCTGGTATAATACAACTAGACCCGCCTGGTATAATACAACTAGACCAGCCTGGTATAATACAGCTAGACCAGCCTGGTATAATACATCTAGACCAGCCTGGTATAATACATCTAGACCAGCCTGGTATAATACAGCTAGACCAGCCTGGTATAATACAACTAGACCAGCCTGGTATAATACAGCTAGACCAGCCTGGTATAATACAGCTAGACCAGCCTGGTATAATACAACTAGACCAGCCTGGTATAATACATCTAGACCAGCCTGGTATAATACAGCTAGACCAGCCTTGTATAATACAACTAGACCAGCCTGGTATAATACAGCTAGACCAGCCTGGTATAATACATCTAGACCAGCCTGGTATAATACATCTAGACCAGCCTGGTATAATACATCTAGACCAGCCTGGTATAATACAACTAGACCAGCCTGGTATAATACATCTAGACCAGCCTGGTATAATACAACTAGACCAGCCTGGTATAATACAGCTAGAGAGACCAGCCTGGTATAATACATCTAGACCAGCCTGGTATAATACATCTAGACCAGCCTGGTATAATACATCTAGACCAGCCTGGTATAATACAACTAGACCAGCCTGGTATAATACAACTAGACCAGCCTGGTATAATACATCTAGACCAGCCTGGTATAATACAACTAGACCAGCCTGGTATAATACAACTAGACCAGCCTGGTATAATACATCTAGACCAGCCTGGTATAATACAACTAGACCAGCCTGGTATAATACATCTAGACCAGCCTGGTATAATACATCTAGACCAGCCTGGTATAATACAACTAGACCAGCCTGGTATAATACAACTAGACCAGCCTGGTATAATACATCTAGACCAGCCTTGTATAATACATCTAGACCAGCCTGGTATAATACAACTAGACCAGCCTGGTATAATGCAACTAGACCAGCCTGGTATAATACAACTAGACCAGCCTGGTATAATACAACTAGACCAGCCTGGTATAATACAACTAGACCAGCCTGGTATAATGCAACTAGACCAGCCTGGTATAATACAACTAGACCAGCCTGGTATGATACAGCTAGACCAGCCTGGTATAATACAACTAGACCAGCCTGGTATAATACATCTTGACCAGCATGGTATAATACAGCTAGACCAGCCTGGTATAATACAACTAGACCAGCCTGGTATAATACATCTAGACCAGCCTGGTATAATACAACTAGACCAGCCTGGTATAATACATATAGACCAGCCTCGTATAATACATCTAGACCAGCCTGGTATAATACAACTAGACCAGCCTGGTATAATACAGCTAGACCAGCCTGGTATAATACATCTAGACCAGCCTGGTATAATACAACTAGACCAGCCTGGTATAATACAACTAGACCAGCCTGGTATAATACAGCTAGACCAGCCTGGTATAATACAGCTAGACCAGCCTGGTATAATACAGCTAGACCAGCCTGGTATAATACAACTAGACCAGCCTGGTATAATACAGCTAGAGAGACCAGCCTGGTATAATACATCTAGACCAGCCTGGTATAATACATCTAGACCAGCCTGGTATAATACATCTAGACCAGCCTGGTATAATACAACTAGACCAGCCTGGTATAATACAACTAGACCAGCCTGGTATAATACATCTAGACCAGCCTGGTATAATACATCTAGACCAGCCTGGTATAATACATCTAGACCAGTCTGGTATAATACAACTAGATCAGCCTGGTATAATACAACTAGACCAGCCTGGTATAATACAACTAGATCAGCCTGGTATAATACAACTAGATCAGCCTGGTATAATACATCTAGACCAGCCTGATATAATACAACTAGATCAGCCTGGTATAATACATCTAGTCCAGCCTGGTATAATACATCTAGACCATCCTGGTATAATACAACTAGACCATCCTGGTATAATACAACTAGACCAGCCTGGTATAATACAACTAGACCAGCCTGGTATAATACATCTAGACCAGCCTGGTATAATACAGCTAGACCAGCCTGGTATAATACAGCTAGACCAGCCTGGTATAATACATCTAGACCAGCCTGGTATAATACATCTAGACCAGCCTGGTATAATACAACTAGACCAGCCTGGTATAATACATCTAGACCAGCCTGGTATAATACAACTAGACCACCCTGGTATAATACAGCTAGACCAGCCTGGTATAATACATCTAGACCAGCCTGGTATAATACATCTAGACCAGCCTGGTATAATACAGCTAGACCAGCCTGGTATAATACAACTAGAGAGACCAGCCTGGTATAAAACATCTAGACCAGCCTGGTATAATACAACTAGACCAGCCTGGTATAATACAACTAGACCAGCCTGGTATAATACAGCTAGACCAGCCTGGTATAATACAGCTAGACCAGCCTGGTATAATACAGCTAGACCAGCCTGGTATAATACAACTAGACCAGCCTGGTATAATACAGCTAGAGAGACCAGCCTGGTATAATACATCTAGACCAGCCTGGTATAATACATCTAGACCAGCCTGGTATAATACAACTAGACCAGCCTGGTATAATACAACTAGACCAGCCTGGTATAATACAGCTAGACCAGCCTGGTATAATACAGCTAGACCAGCCTGGTATAATACAGCTAGACCAGCCTGGTATAATACAACTAGACCAGCCTGGTATAATACAGCTAGAGAGACCAGCCTGGTATAATACATCTAGACCAGCCTGGTATAATACATCTAGACCAGCCTGGTATAATACATCTAGACCAGCCTGGTATAATACAACTAGACCAGCCTGGTATAATACAACTAGACCAGCCTGGTATAATACATCTAGACCAGCCTGGTATAATACATCTAGACCAGCCTGGTATAATACATCTAGACCAGTCTGGTATAATACAACTAGATCAGCCTGGTATAATACAACTAGACCAGCCTGGTATAATACAACTAGATCAGCCTGGAATAATACAACTAGATCAGCCTGGTATAATACATCTAGACCAGCCTGATATAATACAACTAGATCAGCCTGGTATAATACATCTAGTCCAGCCTGGTATAATACATCTAGACCATCCTGGTATAATACAACTAGACCATCCTGGTATAATACAACTAGACCAGCCTGGTATAATACAACTAGACCAGCCTGGTATAATACATCTAGACCAGCCTGGTATAATACAGCTAGACCAGCCTGGTATAATACAGCTAGACCAGCCTGGTATAATACATCTAGACCAGCCTGGTATAATACATCTAGACCAGCCTGGTATAATACAACTAGACCAGCCTGGTATAATACATCTAGACCAGCCTGGTATAATACAACTAGACCACCCTGGTATAATACAGCTAGACCAGCCTGGTATAATACATCTAGACCAGCCTGGTATAATACATCTAGACCAGCCTGGTATAATACAGCTAGACCAGCCTGGTATAATACAACTAGAGAGACCAGCCTGGTATAAAACATCTGGACCAGCCTGGTATAATACAACTAGACCAGCCTGGTATAATACAACTAGACCAGCCTGGTATAATACAGCTAGACCAGCCTGGTATAATATAGCTAGACCAGCCTGGTATAATACAGCTAGACCAGCCTGGTATAATACAACTAGACCAGCCTGGCATAATACAGCTAGAGAGACCAGCCTGGTATAATACATCTAGACCAGCCTGGTATAATACATCTAGACCAGCCTGGTATAATACATCTAGACCAGCCTGGTATAATACAACTAGACCAGCCTGGTATAATACAACTAGACCAGCCTGGTATAATACATCTAGACCAGCCTGGTATAATACATCTAGACCAGCCTGGTATAATACATCTAGACCAGTCTGGTATAATACAACTAGATCAGCCTGGTATAATACAACTAGACCAGCCTGGTATAATACAACTAGATCAGCCTGGTATAATACAACTAGATCAGCCTGGTATAATACATCTAGACCAGCCTGATATAATACAACTAGATCAGCCTGGAATAATACATCTAGTCCAGCCTGGTATAATACATCTAGACCATCCTGGTATAATACAACTAGACCATCCTGGTATAATACAACTAGACCAGCCTGGTATAATACAACTAGACCAGCCTGGTATAATACATCTAGACCAGCCTGGTATAATACAGCTAGACCAGCCTGGTATAATACAGCTAGACCAGCCTGGTATAATACATCTAGACCAGCCTGGTATAATACATCTAGACCAGCCTGGTATAATACAACTAGACCAGCCTGGTATAATACATCTAGACCAGCCTGGTATAATACAACTAGACCACCCTGGTATAATACAGCTAGACCAGCCTGGTATAATACATCTAGACCAGCCTGGTATAATACATCTAGACCAGCCTGGTATAATACATCTAGACCAGCCTGGTATAATACAACTAGACCAGCCTGGTATAATACATCTAGACCTGCCTGGTATAATACAGCTAGACCAGCCTGGTATAATACATCTAGACCAGCCTGGTATAATACAGCTAGAGAGACCAGCCTGGTATAATACAACTAGACCAGCCTGGTATAATACAACTAGACCAGCCTGGTATAATACAACTAGACCAGCCTGGTATAATACATCTAGACCAGCCTGGTATAATACAACTAGACCAGCCTGGTATAATACAACTAGACCAGCCTGGTATAATACAACTAGACCAGCCTGGTATAATACAACTAGACCAGCCTGGTATAATACAGCTAGACCAGCCTGGTATAATACATCTAGACCAGCCTGGTATAATACAGCTAGACCAGCCTGGTATAATACATCTAGACCAGCCTGGTATAATACAGCTAGACCAGCCTGGTATAATACAACTAGAGAGACCAGCCTGGTAAAATACAACTAGACCAGCCTGGTATAATACAACTAGACCAGCCTGGTATAATACATCTAGACCAGCCTGGTATAATACATCTAGACCAGCCTGGTATAATACAGCTAGACCAGCCTGGTATAATACATCTAGACCAGCCTGGTATAATACAGCTAGACCAGCCTGGTATAATACAACTAGAGAGACCAGCCTGGTATAATACAACTAGACCAGCCTGGTATAATACATCTAGACCAGCCTGGTATAATACATCTAGACCAGCCTGGTATAATACAGCTAGACCAGCCTGGTATAATACAACTAGACCCGCCTGGTATAATACAACTAGACCAGCCTGGTATAATACAGCTAGACCAGCCTGGTATAATACATCTAGACCAGCCTGGTATAATACATCTAGACCAGCCTGGTATCATACAGCTAGACCAGCCTGGTATAATACAACTAGACCAGCCTGGTTTAATACAGCTAGACCAGCCTGGTATAATACAGCTAGACCAGCCTGGTATAATACAACTAGACCAGCCTGGTATAATACATCTAGACCAGCCTGGTATAATACAGCTAGACCAGCCTTGTATAATACAACTAGACCAGCCTGGTATAATACAGCTAGACCAGCCTGGTATAATACATCTAGACCAGCCTGGTATAATACATCTAGACCAGCCTGGTATAATACATCTAGACCAGCCTAGTATAATACAACTAGACCAGCCTGGTATAATACATCTAGACCAGCCTGGTATAATACAACTAGACCAGCCTGGTATAATACAGCTAGAGAGACCAGCCTGGTATAATACAGCTAGACCAGCCTGGTATAATACATCTAGACCAGCCTGGTATAATACATCTAGACCAGCCTGGTATAATACAACTAGACCAGCCTGGTATAATACAACTAGACCAGCCTGGTATAATACATCTAGACCAGCCTGGTATAATACAACTAGACCAGCCTGGTATAATACATCTAGACCAGCCTGGTATAATACAACTAGACCAGCCTGGTATAATACAACTAGACCAGCCTGGTATAATACATCTAGACCAGCCTTGTATAATACATCTAGACCAGCCTGGTATAATACAACTAGACCAGCCTGGTATAATGCAACTAGACCAGCCTGGTATAATACAACTAGACCAGCCTGGTATAATACAACTAGACCAGCCTGGTATAATGCAACTAGACCAGCCTGGTATAATACAACTAGACCAGCCTGGTATAATACATCTTGACCAGCATGGTATAATACAGCTAGACCAGCCTGGTATAATACAACTAGACCAGCCTGGTATAATACATCTAGACCAGCCTGGTATAATACAACTAGACCAGCCTGGTATAATACATATAGACCAGCCTGGTATAATACATCTAGACCAGCCTGGTATAATACAACTAGACCAGCCTGGTATAATACAGCTAGACCAGCCTGGTATAATACATCTAGACCAGCCTGGTATAATACAACTAGACCAGCCTGGTATAATACAACTAGACCAGCCTGGTATAATACAGCTAGACCAGCCTGGTATAATACAGCTAGACCAGCCTGGTATAATACAACTAGACCAGCCTGGTATAATACAACTAGATCAGCCTGGTATAATACAACTAGACCAGCCTGGTATAATACATCTAGACCAGCCTGGTATAATACAACTAGACCATCCTGGTATAATACAGCTAGACCAGCCTGGTATAATACATCTAGACCAGCCTGGTATAATACAGCTAGACCAGCCTGGTATAATACATCTAGACCAGCCTGGTATAATACAGCTAGACCAGCCTGGTATAATACAACTAGACCAGCCTGGTATAATACATCTAGACCAGCCTGGTATAATACATCTAGACCAGCCTGGTATAATACATCTAGACCAGCCTGGTATAATACATCTAGACCAGCCTGGTATAATACATCTAGACCAGCCTGGTATAATACAACTAGACCAGCCTGGTATAATACATCTAGACCAGCCTGGTATAATACATCTAGACCAGCCTGGTATAATACATCTAGACCAGCCTGGTATAATACATCTAGACCAGCCTGGTATAATACATCTAGACCAGCCTGGTATAATACAACTAGACCAGCCTGGTATAATACAACTAGACCAGCCTGGTATAATACATCTAGACCAGCCTGGTATAATACAGCTAGACCAGCCTGGTATAATACAGCTAGACCAGCCTGGTATAATACATCTAGACCAGCCTGGTATAATACATCTAGACCAGCCTGGTATAATACAGCTATACCAGCCTGGTATAATACAGCTAGACCAGCCTGGTATAATACATCTAGACCAGCCTGGTATAATACAACTAGACCAGCCTGGTATAATACAACTAGACCAGCCTGGTATAATACATCTAGACCAGCCTGGT
This sequence comes from Salvelinus fontinalis, assembly GCF_029448725.1. NCBI lineage: Eukaryota > Metazoa > Chordata > Actinopteri > Salmoniformes > Salmonidae > Salvelinus > Salvelinus fontinalis. The sequence continues at coordinate 3,346,551 of NC_074671.1, forward strand.
ATAATACAGCTAGACCAGCCTGGTATAATACAGCTAGACCAGCCTGGTATAACACAACTAGACCAGCCTGGTATAATACAGCTAGACCAGCCTGGTATAATACAACTAGACCAGCCTGGTATAATACATCTAGACCAGCCTGGTATAATACAGCTAGACCAGCCTGGTATAATACATCTAGACCAGCCTGGTATAATACAGCTAGACCAGCCTGGTATAATACATCTAGACCAGCCTGGTATAATACAGCTAGACCAGCCTGGTATAATACAGCTAGAGAGACCAGCCTGGTATAATACATCTAGACCAGCCTGGTATAATACAGCTAGACCAGCCTGGTATAATACAGCTAGACCAGCCTGGTATAATACAACTAGACCAGCCTGGAATAATACAGCTAGAGAGACCAGCCTGGTATAATACAGCTAGAGAGACCAGCCTGGTATAATACATCTAGACCAGCCTGGTATAATATATCTAGACCAGCCTGGTATAATACAGCTAGACCAGCCTGATATAATACAACTAGACCAGCCTGGTATAATACAGCTAGACCAGCCTGGTATAATACAACTAGACCAGCCTGGTATAATACAACTAGACCAGCCTGGTATAATACAACTGGACCACCCTGGTATAATACAGCTAGACCAGCCTGGTATAATACATCTAGACCAGCCTGGTATAATACATCTAGACCAGCCTGGTATAATACAGCTAGACCAGCCTGGTATAATACATCTAGACCAGCCTGGTATAATACAGCTAGACCAGCCTGGTATAATACATCTAGACCAGCCTGGTATAATACAACTAGAGAGACCAGCCTGGTATAATACATCTAGACCAGCCTGGTATAATACAACTAGACCAGCCTGGTATGAAACAGCTAGAGAGACCAGCCTGGTATAATACAGCTAGACCAGCCTGGTATAATACAGCTAGACCAGCCTGGTATAATACATCTAGACCAGCCTGGTATAATACAACTAGACCAGCCTGGTATAATACAACTAGAGACACCAGCCTGGTATAATACATCTAGACCAGCCTGGTATAATACATCTAGACCATTCTGGTATAATACAACTAGACCAGCCTGGTATAATACAACTAGACCACCCTGGTATAATACAGCTAGACCAGCCTGGTATAATACATCTAGACCAGCCTGGTATAATACAGCTAGACCAGCCTGGTATAATACATCTACACCAGCCTGGTATAATACAACTAGAGACACCAGCCTGGTGTATAATACATCTAGACCAGCCTGGTATAATACAACTAGACCAGCCTGGTATAATACATCTAGACCAGCCTGGTATAACACATCTAGACCAGCCTGGTATAATACAACTAGAGAGACCAGCCTGGTATAATACATCTAGACCAGCCTGGTATAATACAGCTAGACCAGCCTGGTATAATACATCTAGACCAGCCTGGTATAATACATCTAGACCAGCCTGGTATAATACAGCTAGACCAGCCTGGTATAATACAACTAGACCAGCCTGGTATAATACATCTAGACCAGCCTGGTATAATACAGCTAGACCAGCCTGGTATAATACAGCTAGACCAGCCTGGTATAACACAACTAGACCAGCCTGGTATAATACAGCTAGACCAGCCTGGTATAATACAACTAGACCAGCCTGGTATAATACATCTAGACCAGCCTGGTATAATACAGCTAGACCAGCCTGGTATAATACAGCTAGACCAGCCTGGTATAATACAACTAGACCAGCCTGGAATAATACAGCTAGAGAGACCAGCCTGGTATAATACAGCTAGAGAGACCAGCCTGGTATAATACATCTAGACCAGCCTGGTATAATATATCTAGACCAGCCTGGTATAATACAGCTAGACCAGCCTGATATAATACAACTAGACCAGCCTGGTATAATACAGCTAGACCAGCCTGGTATAATACAACTAGACCAGCCTGGTATAATACAACTAGACCAGCCTGGTATAATACAACTGGACCACCCTGGTATAATACAGCTAGACCAGCCTGGTATAATACATCTAGACCAGCCTGGTATAATACATCTAGACCAGCCTGGTATAATACAGCTAGACCAGCCTGGTATAATACATCTAGACCAGCCTGGTATAATACAGCTAGACCAGCCTGGTATAATACATCTAGACCAGCCTGGTATAATACAACTAGAGAGACCAGCCTGGTATAATACATCTAGACGAGCCTGGTATAATACAACTAGACCAGCCTGGTATGAAACAGCTAGAGAGACCAGCCTGGTATAATACAGCTAGACCAGCCTGGTATAATACAGCTAGACCAGCCTGGTATAATACATCTAGACCAGCCTGGTATAATACAACTAGACCAGCCTGGTATAATACAACTAGAGACACCAGCCTGGTATAATACATCTAGACCAGCCTGGTATAATACATCTAGACCATTCTGGTATAATACAACTAGACCAGCCTGGTATAATACAACTAGACCACCCTGGTATAATACAGCTAGACCAGCCTGGTATAATACATCTAGACCAGCCTGGTATAATACAGCTAGACCAGCCTGGTATAATACATCTACACCAGCCTGGTATAATACAACTAGAGACACCAGCCTGGTGTATAATACATCTAGACCAGCCTGGTATAATACAACTAGACCAGCCTGGTATAATACATCTAGACCAGCCTGGTATAACACATCTAGACCAGCCTGGTATAATACAACTAGAGAGACCAGCCTGGTATAATACATCTAGACCAGCCTGGTATAATACAGCTAGACCAGCCTGGTATAATACATCTAGACCAGCCTGGTATAATACATCTAGACCAGCCTGGTATAATACAGCTAGACCAGCCTGGTATAATACAACTAGACCAGCCTGGTATAATACATCTAGACCAGCCTGGTATAATACAGCTAGACCAGCCTGGTATAATACAGCTAGACCAGCCTGGTATAACACAACTAGACCAGCCTGGTATAATACAGCTAGACCAGCCTGGTATAATACAACTAGACCAGCCTGGTATAATACATCTAGACCAGCCTGGTATAATACAGCTAGACCAGCCTGGTATAATACATCTAGACCAGCCTGGTATAATACAGCTAGACCAGCCTGGTATAATACATCTAGACCAGCCTGGTATAATACAGCTAGACCAGCCTGGTATAATACAGCTAGAGAGACCAGCCTGGTATAATACATCTAGACCAGCCTGGTATAATACAGCTAGACCAGCCTGGTATAATACAGCTAGACCAGCCTGGTATAATACAACTAGACCAGCCCGGAATAATACAGCTAGAGAGACCAGCCTGGTATAATACAGCTAGAGACACCAGCCTGGTATAATACATCTAGACCAGCCTGGTATAATGCAACTAGACCAGCCTGGTATAATACAACTAGACCAGCCTGGTATGATACAGCTAGACCAGCCTGGTATAATACAACTAGACCAGCCTGGTATAATACATCTTGAGCAGCATGGTATAATACAGCTAGACCAGCCTGGTATAATACAACTAGACCAGCCTGGTATAATACATCTAGACCAGCCTGGTATAATACAACTAGACCAGCCTGGTATAATACATATAGACCAGCCTGGTATAATACATCTAGAACAGCCTGGTATAATACAACTAGACCAGCCTGGTATAATACAGCTAGACCAGCCTGGTATAATACATCTAGACCAGCCTGGTATAATACAACTAGACCAGCCTGGTATAATACAACTAGACCAGCCTGGTATAATACAGCTAGACCAGCCTGGTATAATACAGCTAGACCAGCCTGGTATAATACAACTAGACCAGCCTGGTATAATACAACTAGATCAGCCTGGTATAATACAACTAGACCAGCCTGGTATAATACATCTAGACCAGCCTGGTATAATACAACTAGACCATCCTGGTATAATACAGCTAGACCAGCCTGGTATAATACATCTAGACCAGCCTGGTATAATACAGCTAGACCAGCCTGGTATAATACATCTAGACCAGCCTGGTATAATACAGCTAGACCAGCCTGGTATAATACAACTAGACCAGCCTGGTATAATACATCTAGACCAGCCTGGTATAATACATCTAGACCAGCCTGGTATAATACATCTAGACCAGCCTGGTATAATACATCTAGACCAGCCTGGTATAATACATCTAGACCAGCCTGGTATAATACAACTAGACCAGCCTGGTATAATACATCTAGACCAGCCTGGTATAATACATCTAGACCAGCCTGGTATAATACATCTAGACCAGCCTGGTATAATACATCTAGACCAGCCTGGTATAATACATCTAGACCAGCCTGGTATAATACAACTAGACCAGCCTGGTATAATACAACTAGACCAGCCTGGTATAATACATCTAGACCAGCCTGGTATAATACAGCTAGACCAGCCTGGTATAATACAGCTAGACCAGCCTGGTATAATACATCTAGACCAGCCTGGTATAATACATCTAGACCAGCCTGGTATAATACAGCTATACCAGCCTGGTATAATACAGCTAGACCAGCCTGGTATAATACATCTAGACCAGCCTGGTATAATACAACTAGACCAGCCTGGTATAATACAACTAGACCAGCCTGGTATAATACATCTAGACCAGCCTGGTATAATACAGCTAGACCAGCCTGGTATAATACAGCTAGACCAGCCTGGTATAATACATCTAGACCAGCCTGGTATAATACAGCTAGACCAGCCTGGTATAATACATCTAGACCAGCCTGGTATAATACAGCTAGACCAGCCTGGTATAATACATCTAGACCAGCCTGGTATAATACAACTAGAGAGACCAGCCTGGTATAATACATCTAGACCAGCCTGGTATAATACAACTAGACCAGCCTGGTATGAAACAGCTAGAGAGACCAGCCTGGTATAATACAGCTAGACCAGCCTGGTATAATACAGCTAGACCAGCCTGGTATAATACATCTAGACCAGCCTGGTATAATACAACTAGACCAGCCTGGTATAATACAACTAGAGACACCAGCCTGGTATAATACATCTAGACCAGCCTGGTATAATACATCTAGACCATTCTGGTATAATACAACTAGACCAGCCTGGTATAATACAACTAGACCACCCTGGTATAATACAGCTAGACCAGCCTGGTATAATACATCTAGACCAGCCTGGTATAATACAGCTAGACCAGCCTGGTATAATACATCTAGACCAGCCTGGTATAATACAACTAGAGACACCAGCCTGGTGTATAATACATCTAGACCAGCCTGGTATAATACAACTAGACCAGCCTGGTATAATACATCTAGACCAGCCTGGTATAATACATCTAGACCAGCCTGGTATAATACAACTAGAGAGACCAGCCTGGTATAATACATCTAGACCAGCCTGGTATAATACAGCTAGACCAGCCTGGTATAATACATCTAGACCAGCCTGGTATAATACATCTAGACCAGCCTGGTATAATACAGCTAGACCAGCCTGGTATAATACAACTAGACCAGCCTGGTATAATACATCTAGACCAGCCTGGTATAATACAGCTAGACCAGCCTGGTATAATACAGCTAGACCAGCCTGGTATAACACAACTAGACCAGCCTGGTATAATACAGCTAGACCAGCCTGGTATAATACAACTAGACCAGCCTGGTATAATACATCTAGACCAGCCTGGTATAATACAGCTAGACCAGCCTGGTATAATACATCTAGACCAGCCTGGTATAATACAGCTAGACCAGCCTGGTATAATACATCTAGACCAGCCTGGTATAATACAGCTAGACCAGCCTGGTATAATACAGCTAGAGAGACCAGCCTGGTATAATACATCTAGACCAGCCTGGTATAATACAGCTAGACCAGCCTGGTATAATACAGCTAGACCAGCCTGGTATAATACAACTAGACCAGCCCGGAATAATACAGCTAGAGAGACCAGCCTGGTATAATACAGCTAGAGACACCAGCCTGGTATAATACATCTAGACCAGCCTGGTATAATACATCTAGACCATTCTGGTATAATACAACTAGACCAGCCTGGTATAATACAACTAGACCACCCTGGTATAATACAGCTAGACCAGCCTGGTATAATACATCTAGACCAGCCTGGTATAATACAGCTAGACCAGCCTGGTATAATACATCTAGACCGTCCTGGTATAATACAACTAGAGACACCAGCCTGGTATAATACATCTAGACCAGCCTGGTATAATACAACTAGACCAGCCTGGTATAATACATCTAGACCAGCCTGGTATAATACATCTAGACCAGCCTGGTATAATACAACTAGAGAGACCAGCCTGGTATAATACATCTAGACCAGCCTGGTATAATACAGCTAGACCAGCCTGGTATAATACATCTAGACCAGCCTGGTATAATACATCTAGACCAGCCTGGTATAATACAGCTAGACCAGCCTGGTATAATACATCTAGACCAGCCTGGTATAATACATCTAGACCAGCCTGGTATAATACAACTAGACCAGCCTGGTATAATACAACTAGACCAGCCTGGTATAATACAACTAGACCAGCCTGGTATAATACAACTAGACCAGCCTGGTATAATACAGCTAGACCAGCCTGGTATAATACAGCTAGACCAGCCTGGTATAATAAAACTAGACCAGCCTGGTATAATACATCTAGACCAGCCTGGTATAATACATCTAGACCAGCCTGGTATAATACAACTAGACCAGCCTGGTATAATACAACTAGACCAGCCTGGTATAATACAACTAGACCAGCCTGGTATAATACATCTAGACTAGCCTGGTATAATACATCTAGACCAGCCTGGTATAATACATCTAGACCAGCCTGGTATAATACAACTAGACCAGCCTGGTATAATACATCTAGACCAGCCTGGTATAATACAGCTAGACCAGGCTGGTATAATACATCTAGACCAGCCTGGTATAATACAGCTAGACCAGCCTGGTATAATACAACTAGACCAGCCTGGTATAATACAACTAGACCAGCCTGGTATAATACAACTAGACCAGCCTGGTATAATACAACTAGACCAGCCTGGTATAATACAACTAGACCAGCCTGGTATAATACAACTAGACCAGCCTGGTATAATACATCTAGACCAGCCTGGTATAATACAACTAGACCAGCCTGGTATAATACAGCTAGACCAGCCTGGTATAATACATCTAGACCAGCCTGGTATAATACAGCTAGACCAGCCTGGTATAATACAACTAGACCAGCCTGGTATAATACATCTAGACCAGCCTGGTATAATACATATAGACCAGCCTGGTATAATACATCTAGACCAGCCTGGTATAATACATCTAGACCAGCCTGGTATAATACAGCTAGACCAGCCTGGTATAATACATCTAGACCAGCCTGGTATAATACAACTAGACCAGCCTGGTATAATACAACTAGACCAGCCTGGTATAATACAACTAGACCAGCCTGGTATAATACAGCTAGAGAGACCAGCCTGGTATAATACATCTAGACCAGCCTGGTATAATACAACTAGACCAGCCTGGTATAACACATATAGACCAGCCTGGTATAATACAGCTATACCAGCCTGGTATAATACATCTAGACCAGCCTGGTATAATACAGCTAGACCAGCCTGGTATAATACAACTAGACCAGCCTGGTATAATACAACTAGACCAGCCTGGTATAATACAACTAGACCAGCCTGGTATAATACATCTAGACCAGCCTGGTATAATACATCTAGACCAGCCTGGTATAATACAACTAGACCAGCCTGGTATAATACAGCTAGACCAGCCTGGTATAATACATCTAGACCAGCCTGGTATAATACATCTAGACCAGCCTGGTATAATACAACTAGACCAGCCTGGTATAATACAGCTAGACCAGCCTGGTATAATACATCTAGACCAGCCTGGTATAATACAACTACACCAGCCTGGTATAATACAACTAGACCAGCCTGGTATAATACATCTAGACCAGCCTGGTATAATACATCTAGACCAGCCTGGTATAATACATCTAGACCAGCCTGGTATAATACATCTAGACCAGCCTGGTATAATACAGCTAGACCAGCCTGGTATAATACAACTAGACCAGCCTGGTATAATACAACTAGACCAGCCTGGTATAATACAGCTAGACCAGCCTGGTATAATACAACTAGACCAGCCTGGTACAATACACCTAGACCAGCCTGGTATAATACAGCTAGACCAGCCTGGTATAATACAACTAGACCAGCCTGGTATAATACAGCTAGACCAGCCTGGTATAATACAACTAGACCAGCCTGGTATAATACAGCTAGACCAGCCTGGTATAATACAACTAGACCAGCCTGGTATAATACAACTAGACCAGCCTGGTATAATACATCTAGACCAGCCTGGTATAATACATCTAGACCAGCCTGGTATAATACAGCTAGACCAGCCTGGTATAATACATCTAGACCAGCCTGGTATAATACATCTAGACCAGCCTGGTATAATACAGCTAGACCAGCCTGGTATAATACATCTAGACCAGCCTGGTATAATACAGCCTGGTATAATACATCTAGACCAGCCTGGTATAATACAACTAGACCAGCCTGGTATAATACAACTAGACCAGCCTGGTATAATACAGCTAGACCAGGCTGGTATAATACATCTAGACCAGCCTGGTATAATACAGCTAGACCAGCCTGGTATAATACAACTAGACCAGCCTGGTATAATACAACTAGACCAGCCTGGTATAATACAACTAGACCAGCCTGGTATAATACAACTAGACCAGCCTGGTATAATACAACTAGACCAGCCTGGTATAATACAACTAGACCAGCCTGGTATAATACATCTAGACCAGCCTGGTATAATACAACTAGACCAGCCTGGTATAATACAGCTAGACCAGCCTGGTATAATACATCTAGACCAGCCTGGTATAATACAGCTAGACCAGCCTGGTATAATACAACTAGACCAGCCTGGTATAATACATCTAGACCAGCCTGGTATAATACATATAGACCAGCCTGGTATAATACATCTAGACCAGCCTGGTATAATACATCTAGACCAGCCTGGTATAATACAGCTAGACCAGCCTGGTATAATACATCTAGACCAGCCTGGTATAATACAACTAGACCAGCCTGGTATAATACAACTAGACCAGCCTGGTATAATACAACTAGACCAGCCTGGTATAATACAGCTAGAGAGACCAGCCTGGTATAATACATCTAGACCAGCCTGGTATAATACAACTAGACCAGCCTGGTATAACACATATAGACCAGCCTGGTATAATACAGCTATACCAGCCTGGTATAATACATCTAGACCAGCCTGGTATAATACAGCTAGACCAGCCTGGTATAATACAACTAGACCAGCCTGGTATAATACAACTAGACCAGCCTGGTATAATACAACTAGACCAGCCTGGTATAATACATCTAGACCAGCCTGGTATAATACATCTAGACCAGCCTGGTATAATACAACTAGACCAGCCTGGTATAATACAGCTAGACCAGCCTGGTATAATACATCTAGACCAGCCTGGTATAATACATCTAGACCAGCCTGGTATAATACAACTAGACCAGCCTGGTATAATACAGCTAGACCAGCCTGGTATAATACATCTAGACCAGCCTGGTATAATACAACTACACCAGCCTGGTATAATACAACTAGACCAGCCTGGTATAATACATCTAGACCAGCCTGGTATAATACATCTAGACCAGCCTGGTATAATACATCTAGACCAGCCTGGTATAATACATCTAGACCAGCCTGGTATAATACAGCTAGACCAGCCTGGTATAATACAACTAGACCAGCCTGGTATAATACAACTAGACCAGCCTGGTATAATACAACTAGACCAGCCTGGTATAATACAGCTAGACCAGCCTGGTATAATACAACTAGACCAGCCTGGTACAATACACCTAGACCAGCCTGGTATAATACAGCTAGACCAGCCTGGTATAATACAACTAGACCAGCCTGGTATAATACAGCTAGACCAGCCTGGTATAATACAACTAGACCAGCCTGGTATAATACAGCTAGACCAGCCTGGTATAATACAACTAGACCAGCCTGGTATAATACAACTAGACCAGCCTGGTATAATACATCTAGACCAGCCTGGTATAATACATCTAGACCAGCCTGGTATAATACAGCTAGACCAGCCTGGTATAATACATCTAGACCAGCCTGGTATAATACATCTAGACCAGCCTGGTATAATACAGCTAGACCAGCCTGGTATAATACATCTAGACCAGCCTGGTATAATACAGCCTGGTATAATACATCTAGACCAGCCTGGTATAATACAACTAGACCAGCCTGGTATAATACATCTAGACCAGCCTGGTATAATACAGCCTGGTATAATACATCTAGACCAGCCTGGTATAATACATCTAGACCAGCCTGGTATAATACAACTAGACCAGCCTGGTATAATACAACTAGACCAGCCTGGTATAATACAACTAGACCAGCCTGGTATAATACAACTAGACCAGCCTGGTATAATACAACTAGACCAGCCTGGTATAATACAGCTAGAGAGACCAGCCTGGTATAATACATCTAGACCAGCCTGGTATAATACAACTAGACCAGCCTGGTATAACACATATAGACCAGCCTGGTATAATACAGCTATACCAGCCTGGTATAATACATCTAGACCAGCCTGGTATAATACAGCTAGACCAGCCTGGTATAATACATCTAGACCAGCCTGGTATAATGCAACTAGACCAGCCTGGTATAATACAACTAGACCAGCCTGGTATAATACAACTAGACCAGCCTGGTATAATACATCTAGACCAGCCTGGTATAATACATCTAGACCAGCCTGGTATAATACAACTAGACCAGCCTGGTATAATACAGCTAGACCAGCCTGGTATAATACATCTAGACCAGCCTGGTATAATACATCTAGACCAGCCTGGTATAATACAACTAGACCAGCCTGGTATAATACAGCTAGACCAGCCTGGTATAATACATCTAGACCAGCCTGGTATAATACAACTAGACCAGCCTGGTATAATACAACTAGACCAGCCTGGTATAATACATCTAGACCAGCCTGGTATAATACATCTAGACCAGACTGGTATAATACATCTAGACCAGCCTGGTATAATACATCTAGACCAGCCTGGTATAATACAGCTAGACCAGCCTGGTATAATACAACTAGACCAGCCTGGTATAATACAACTAGACCAGCCTGGTATAATACAACTAGACGAGCCTGGTATAATACAGCTAGACCAGCCTGGTATAATACAACTAGACCAGCCTGGTATAATACACCTAGACCAGCCTGGTATAATACAGCTAGACCAGCCTGGTATAATACAACTAAACCAGCCTGGTATAATACAGCTAGACCAGCCTGGTATAATACAACTAGACCAGCCTGGTATAATACAACTAGACCAGCCTGGTATAATACAACTAGACCAGCCTGGTATAATACAACGAGACCAGCCTGGTATAATACAACTAGACCAGCCTGGTATAATACAACTAGACCAGCCTGGTATAATACATCTAGACCAGCCTGGTATAATACAACTAGACCAGCCTGGTATAATACAACTAGACCAGCCTGGTATAATACAACTAGACCAGCCTGGTATAATACAACTAGACCAGCCTGGTATAATACATCTAGACCAGCCTGGTATAATACAACTAGACCAGCCTGGTATAATACATCTAGACCAGCCTGGTATAATACAACTAGACCAGCCTGGTAAAATACATCTAGACCAGCCTGGTATAATACAGCCTGGTATAATACATCTAGTCCAGCCTGGTATAATACATCTAGACCAGCCTGGTATAATACAACTAGACCAGCCTGGTATAATACAACTAGACCAGCCTGGTATAATACATCTAGACCAGCCTGGTATAATACATCTAGACCAGCCTGGTATAATACAGCTAGACCAGCCTGGTATAATACATCTAGACCAGCCTGGTATAATACAACTAGACCAGCCTGGTATAATACAGCTAGACCAGCCTGGTATAATACAACTAGACCAGCCTGGTATAATACAGCTAGACCAGCCTGGTATAATACAACTAGACCAGCCTGGTATAATACAGCTAGACCAGCCTGGTATAATACAACTAGACCAGCCTGGTATAATACAACTAGACCAGCCTGGTATAATACAACTAGACCAGCCTGGTATAATACAGCTAGACCAGCCTGGTATAATACAACTAGACCAGCCTGGTATAATACAACTAGACCAGCCTGGTATAATACAGCTAGACCAGCCTGGTATAATACAGCTAGACCAGCCTGGTATAATACAACTAGAGACACCAGCCTGGTATAATACAACTAGACCAGCCTGGTATAATACATCTAGACCAGCCTGGTATAATACATCTAGACCAGCCTGGTATAATACATCTAGACCAGCCTGGTATAATACAACTAGACCAGCCTGGTATAATACAGCTAGACCAGCCTGGTATAATACATCTAGACCAGCCTGGTTTAATACAGCTAGACCAGCCTGGTATAATACAACTAGACCAGCATGGTATAATACAACTAGAGAGAGCAGCCTGGTATAATACAACTAGACCAGCCTGGTATAATACATCTAGACCAGCCTGGTATAATACATCTAGACCAGCCTGGTATAATACAGCTAGACCAGCCTGGTATAATACAACTAGACCAGCCTGGTATAATACATCTAGACCAGCCTGGTATAATACATCTAGACCAGCCTGGTATAATACATCTAGACCAGCCTGGTATAATACATCTAGACCTGCCTGGTATAATACAGCTAGACCAGCCTGGTATAATACATCTAGACCAGCCTGGTATAATACAGCTAGAGAGACCAGCCTGGTATAATACAACTAGACCAGCCTGGTATAATACAACTAGACCAGCCTGGTATAATACAACTAGACCAGCCTGGTATAATACATCTAGACCAGCCTGGTATAATACATCTAGACCAGCCTGGTATAATACAGCTAGACCAGCCTGGTATAATACATCTAGACCAGCCTGGTATAATACATCTAGACCAGCCTGGTATAATACAGCTAGACCAGCCTGGTATAATACATCTAGACCAGCCTGGTATAATACAGCCTTGTATAATACATCTAGACCAGCCTGGTATAATACAACTAGACCAGCCTGGTATAATACATCTAGACCAGCCTGGTATAATACAGCCTGGTATAATACATCTAGACCAGCCTGGTATAATACAACTAGACCAGCCTGGTATAATACAACTAGACCAGCCTGGTATAAAACAACTAGACCAGCCTGGTATAATACATCTAGACCAGCCTGGTATAATACATCTAGACCAGCCTGGTATAATACAACTAGACCAGCCTGGTATAATACAACTAGACCAGCCTGGTATAATACAACTAGACCAGCCTGGTATAATACATCTAGACCAGCCTGGTATAATACATCTAGACCAGCCTGGTATAATACATCTAGACCAGCCTGGTATAATACATCTAGACCAGCCTGGTATAATACATCTAGACCAGCCTGGTATAATACAGCTAGACCAGCCTGGTATAATACAACTAGACCAGCCTGGTATAATACAACTAGACCAGCCTGGTATAATACAACTAGACCAGCCTGGTATAATACAGCTAGACCAGCCTGGTATAATACAACTAGACCAGCCTGGTACAATACACCTAGACCAGCCTGGTATAATACAGCTAGACCAGCCTGGTATAATACAACTAGACCAGCCTGGTATAATACAGCTAGACCAGCCTGGTATAATACAACTAGACCAGCCTGGTATAATACAGCTAGACCAGCCTGGTATAATACAACTAGACCAGCCTGGTATAATACAACTAGACCAGCCTGGTATAATACATCTAGACCAGCCTGGTATAATACATCTAGACCAGCCTGGTATAATACAGCTAGACCAGCCTGGTATAATACATCTAGACCAGCCTGGTATAATACATCTAGACCAGCCTGGTATAATACAGCTAGACCAGCCTGGTATAATACATCTAGACCAGCCTGGTATAATACAGCCTGGTATAATACATCTAGACCAGCCTGGTATAATACAACTAGACCAGCCTGGTATAATACATCTAGACCAGCCTGGTATAATACAGCCTGGTATAATACATCTAGACCAGCCTGGTATAATACATCTAGACCAGCCTGGTATAATACAACTAGACCAGCCTGGTATAATACAACTAGACCAGCCTGGTATAATACAACTAGACCAGCCTGGTATAATACAACTAGACCAGCCTGGTATAATACAACTAGACCAGCCTGGTATAATACAGCTAGAGAGACCAGCCTGGTATAATACATCTAGACCAGCCTGGTATAATACAACTAGACCAGCCTGGTATAACACATATAGACCAGCCTGGTATAATACAGCTATACCAGCCTGGTATAATACATCTAGACCAGCCTGGTATAATACAGCTAGACCAGCCTGGTATAATACATCTAGACCAGCCTGGTATAATGCAACTAGACCAGCCTGGTATAATACAACTAGACCAGCCTGGTATAATACAACTAGACCAGCCTGGTATAATACATCTAGACCAGCCTGGTATAATACATCTAGACCAGCCTGGTATAATACAACTAGACCAGCCTGGTATAATACAGCTAGACCAGCCTGGTATAATACATCTAGACCAGCCTGGTATAATACATCTAGACCAGCCTGGTATAATACAACTAGACCAGCCTGGTATAATACAGCTAGACCAGCCTGGTATAATACATCTAGACCAGCCTGGTATAATACAACTAGACCAGCCTGGTATAATACAACTAGACCAGCCTGGTATAATACATCTAGACCAGCCTGGTATAATACATCTAGACCAGACTGGTATAATACATCTAGACCAGCCTGGTATAATACATCTAGACCAGCCTGGTATAATACAGCTAGACCAGCCTGGTATAATACAACTAGACCAGCCTGGTATAATACAACTAGACCAGCCTGGTATAATACAACTAGACCAGCCTGGTATAATACAGCTAGACCAGCCTGGTATAATACAACTAGACCAGCCTGGTATAATACACCTAGACCAGCCTGGTATAATACAGCTAGACCAGCCTGGTATAATACAACTAAACCAGCCTGGTATAATACAGCTAGACCAGCCTGGTATAATACAACTAGACCAGCCTGGTATAATACAACTAGACCAGCCTGGTATAATACAACTAGACCAGCCTGGTATAATACAACGAGACCAGCCTGGTATAATACAACTAGACCAGCCTGGCATAATACAACTAGACCAGCCTGGTATAATACATCTAGACCAGCCTGGTATAATACAACTAGACCAGCCTGGTATAATACAACTAGACCAGCCTGGTATAATACAACTAGACCAGCCTGGTATAATACAACTAGACCAGCCTGGTATAATACATCTAGACCAGCCTGGTATAATACAACTAGACCAGCCTGGTATAATACATCTAGACCAGCCTGGTATAATACAACTAGACCAGCCTGGTAAAATACATCTAGACCAGCCTGGTATAATACAGCCTGGTATAATACATCTAGTCCAGCCTGGTATAATACATCTAGACCAGCCTGGTATAATACAACTAGACCAGCCTGGTATAATACAACTAGACCAGCCTGGTATAATACATCTAGACCAGCCTGGTATAATACATCTAGACCAGCCTGGTATAATACAGCTAGACCAGCCTGGTATAATACATCTAGACCAGCCTGGTATAATACAACTAGACCAGCCTGGTATAATACAGCTAGACCAGCCTGGTATAATACAACTAGACCAGCCTGGTATAATACAGCTAGACCAGCCTGGTATAATACAACTAGACCAGCCTGGTATAATACAGCTAGACCAGCCTGGTATAATACAACTAGACCAGCCTGGTATAATACAACTAGACCAGCCTGGTATAATACAACTAGACCAGCCTGGTATAATACAGCTAGACCAGCCTGGTATAATACAACTAGACCAGCCTGGTATAATACAACTAGACCAGCCTGGTATAATACAGCTAGACCAGCCTGGTATAATACAGCTAGACCAGCCTGGTATAATACAACTAGAGACACCAGCCTGGTATAATACAACTAGACCAGCCTGGTATAATACATCTAGACCAGCCTGGTATAATACATCTAGACCAGCCTGGTATAATACATCTAGACCAGCCTGGTATAATACAACTAGACCAGCCTGGTATAATACAGCTAGACCAGCCTGGTATAATACATCTAGACCAGCCTGGTTTAATACAGCTAGACCAGCCTGGTATAATACAACTAGACCAGCATGGTATAATACAACTAGAGAGAGCAGCCTGGTATAATACAACTAGACCAGCCTGGTATAATACATCTAGACCAGCCTGGTATAATACATCTAGACCAGCCTGGTATAATACAGCTAGACCAGCCTGGTATAATACAACTAGACCAGCCTGGTATAATACATCTAGACCAGCCTGGTATAATACATCTAGACCAGCCTGGTATAATACATCTAGACCAGCCTGGTATAATACATCTAGACCTGCCTGGTATAATACAGCTAGACCAGCCTGGTATAATACATCTAGACCAGCCTGGTATAATACAGCTAGAGAGACCAGCCTGGTATAATACAACTAGACCAGCCTGGTATAATACAACTAGACCAGCCTGGTATAATACAACTAGACCAGCCTGGTATAATACATCTAGACCAGCCTGGTATAATACATCTAGACCAGCCTGGTATAATACAGCTAGACCAGCCTGGTATAATACATCTAGACCAGCCTGGTATAATACATCTAGACCAGCCTGGTATAATACAGCTAGACCAGCCTGGTATAATACATCTAGACCAGCCTGGTATAATACAGCCTTGTATAATACATCTAGACCAGCCTGGTATAATACAACTAGACCAGCCTGGTATAATACATCTAGACCAGCCTGGTATAATACAGCCTGGTATAATACATCTAGACCAGCCTGGTATAATACAACTAGACCAGCCTGGTATAATACAACTAGACCAGCCTGGTATAAAACAACTAGACCAGCCTGGTATAATACATCTAGACCAGCCTGGTATAATACATCTAGACCAGCCTGGTATAATACAACTAGACCAGCCTGGTATAATACAACTAGACCAGCCTGGTATAATACAACTAGACCAGCCTGGTATAATACATCTAGACCAGCCTGGTATAATACATCTAGACCAGCCTGGTATAATACATCTAGACCAGCCTGGTATAATACAACTAGACCAGCCTGGTATAATACAACTAGACCAGCCTGGTATAATACATCTAGACCAGCCTGGTATAATACAACTAGACCAGCCTGGTATAATACAGCTAGACCAGCCTGGTATAATACAACTAGACCAGCCTGGTATAATACATCTAGACCAGCCTGGTATAATACATCTAGACCAGCCTGGTATAATACAACTAGACCAGCCTGGTATAATACATCTAGACCAGCCTGGTATAATACAACTAGACCAGCCTGGTATAATACATCTAGACCAGCCTGGTATAATACATCTAGACCAGCCTGGTATAATACAGCTAGACCAGCCTGGTATAATACATCTAGACCAGCCTGGTATAATACAACTAGACCAGCCTGGTATAATACAACTAGACCAGCCTGGTAAAATACATCTAGACCAGCCTGGTATAATACAACTAGACCAGCCTGGTATAATACAACTAGACCAGCCTGGTATAATACAACTAGACCAGCCTGGTATAATACAACTAGACCAGCCTGGTATAATACAACTAGACCAGCCTGGTATAAGACAACTAGACCAGCCTGGTATAATACAACTAGACCAGCCTGGTATAATACAACTAGACCAGCCTGGTATAATACAACTAGACCAGCCTGGTATAATACATCTAGACCAGCCTGGTATAATACAACTAGACCAGCCTGGTATAATACATCTAGACCAGCCTGGTATAATACAGCTAGACCAGCCTGGTATAATACAACTAGACCAGCCTGGTATAATACAACTAGACCAGCCTGGTATAATACAACTAGACAAGCCTGGTATAATACATCTAGACCAGCCTGGTATAATACAGCTAGACCAGCCTGGTATAATACAACTAGACCAGCCTGGTATAATACAACTAGACCAGCCTGGTATAATACAACTAGACCAGCCTGGTATAATACATCTAGACCAGCCTGGTATAATACATCTAGACCAGCCTGGTATAATACATCTAGACCAGCCTGGTATAATACATCTAGACCAGCCTGGTATAATACAGCTAGACCAGCCTGGTATAATACAACTAGACCAGCCTGGTATAATACATCTAGACCAGCCTGGTATAATACAGCTAGACCAGCCTGGTATAATACAACTAGACCAGCCTGGTATAATACAACTAGACCAGCCTGGTATAATACAACTAGACCAGCCTGGTATAATACATCTAGACCAGCCTGGTATAATACAGCTAGACAAGCCTGGTATAATACAGCCTGGTATAATACATCTAGACCAGCCTGTTATAATACAACTAGACCAGCCTGGTATAATACAGCTAGACTAGCCTGGTATAATACAACTAGACCAGCCTGGTATAATACATCTAGACCAGCCTGGTATAATACATCTAGACCAGCCTGGTATAATACAACTAGACCAGCCTGGTATAATACATCTAGACCAGCCTGGTATAATACAACTAGACCAGCCTGGTATAATACAACTAGACCAGCCTGGTATAATACAACTAGACCAGCCTGTTATAATACAACTAGACCAGCCTGGTATAATACAGCTAGACTAGCCTGGTATAATACAACTAGACCAGCCTGGTATAATACATCTAGACCAGCCTGGTATAATACATCTAGACCAGCCTGGTATAATACAACTAGACCAGCCTGGTATAATACATCTAGACCAGCCTGGTATAATACATCTAGACCAGCCTGGTATAATACAGCTAGACCAGCCTGGTATAATACAACTAGACCAGCCTGGTATAATACAGCTAGACCAGCCTGGTATAATACAACTAGACCAGCCTGGTATAATACATCTAGACCAGCCTGGTATAATACATCTAGACCAGCCTGGTATAATACAACTAGACCAGCCTGGTATAATACATCTAGACCAGCCTGGTATAATACAACTAGACCAGCCTGGTATAATACATCTAGACCAGCCTGGTATAATACATCTAGACCAGCCTGGTATAATACAGCTAGACCAGCCTGGTATAATACATCTAGACCAGCCTGGTATAATACAACTAGACCAGCCTGGTATAATACAACTAGACCAGCCTGGCAAAAATACATCTAGACCAGCCTGGTATAATACAACTAGACCAGCCTGGTATAATACAACTAGACCAGCCTGGTATAATACAACTAGACCAGCCTGGTATAATACAACTAGACCAGCCTGGTATAATACAACTAGACCAGCCTGGTATAATACAACTAGACCAGCCTGGTATAATACAACTAGACCAGCCTGGTATAATACAACTAGACCAGCCTGGTATAATACAACTAGACCAGCCTGGTATAATACATCTAGACCAGCCTGGTATAATACAACTAGACCAGCCTGGTATAATACATCTAGACCAGCCTGGTATAATACAGCTAGACCAGCCTGGTATAATACAACTAGACCAGCCTGGTATAATACAACTAGACCAGCCTGGTATAATACAACTAGACCAGCCTGGTATAATACATCTAGACCAGCCTGGTATAATACAGCTAGACCAGCCTGGTATAATACAACTAGACCAGCCTGGTATAATACAACTAGACCAGCCTGGTATAATACAACTAGACCAGCCTGGTATAATACATCTAGACCAGCCTGGTATAATACATCTAGACCAGCCTGGTATAATACATCTAGACCAGCCTGGTATAATACATCTAGACCAGCCTGGTATAATACAGCTAGACCAGCCTGGTATAATACAACTAGACCAGCCTGGTATAATACAGCTAGACCAGCCTGGTATAATACAGCCTGGTATAATACATCTAGACCAGCCTGGTATAATACAACTAGACCAGCCTGGTATAATACAACTAGACCAGCCTGGTATAATACAGCTAGACCAGCCTGGTATAATACATCTAGACCAGCCTGGTATAATACAACTATACCAGCCTGGTATAATACAACTAGACCAGCCTGGTATAATACAGCTAGACCAGCCTGGTATAATACAACTAGACCAGCCTGGTATAATACAACTAGACCAGCCTGGTATAATACAGCTAGACCAGCCTGGTATAATACAACTAGACCAGCCTGGTATAATACAACTAGACCAGCCTGGTATAATACAACTAGACCAGCCTGGTATAATGCAACTAGACCAGCCTGGTATAATACATCTAGACCAGCCTGGTATAATACATCTAGACCAGCCTGGTATAATACAACTAGACCAGCCTGGTATAATACAACTAGACCAGCCTGGTATAATACAGCTAGACCAGCCTGGTATAATACAACTAGACCAGCCTGGTATAATACAACTAGACCAGCCTGGTATAATACATCTAGACCAGCCTGGTATAATACATCTAGACCAGCCTGGTATAATACAGCTAGACCAGCCTGGTATAATACAACTAGACCAGCCTGGTATAATACAACTAGACCAGCCTGGTATAATACATCTAGACCAGCCTGGTATAATACAACTAGACCAGCCTGGTATAATACATCTAGACCAGCCTGGTATAATACAGCTAGACCAGCCTGGTATAATACAACTAGACCAGCCTGGTATAATACAACTAGACCAGCCTGGTATAATACATCTAGACCAGCCTGGTATAATACAACTAGACCAGCCTGGTATAATACATCTAGACCAGCCTGGTATAATACAACTAGACCAGCCTGGTATAATACAACTAGACCAGCCTGGTATAATACAGCTAGACCAGCCTGGTATAATACAACTAGACCAGCCTGGTATAATACAACTAGACCAGCCTGGTATAATACAACTAGACCAGCCTGGTATAATACAACTAGACCAGCCTGGTATAATACAACTAGACCAGCCTGGTATAATACAACTAGACCAGCCTGGTATAATACATCTAGACCAATCTGGTATAATACAACTAGACCAGCCTGGTATAATACATCTAGACCAGCCTGGTATAATACATCTAGACCAGCCTGGTATAATACAACTAGACCAGCCTGGTATAATACAACTAGACCAGCCTGGTATAATACATCTAGACCAGCCTGGTATAATACATCTAGACCAGCCTGGTATAATACATCTAGACCAGCCTGGTATAATACATCTAGACCAGCCTGGTATAATACATCTAGACCAGCCTGGTATAATACAACTAGACCAGCCTGGTACATTACAGCTGGAGACACCAGCCTGTGTAATTCTACTGCTTGAAGCAGCTTTAGCCATAAATAGAAGCCCAGACTCTGCTGTTATCCATGGTCTCCTCTTGTGGAATGAATATCACATAATTGTTGTCCCGTGTTGACTTGTCTCTTATAGGATTATTCCTGCTATGTCATGTTGACCTGTCTTTTTTCTGTGTTATTTTTTTATTGCACCTTTATTTAACCAGGTAGGCTAGTTGAGAACAAGTTCTCATTTACAACTGTGACCTGGCCAAGATAAAGCAAAGTAGTGTGACACAGACAACAACACAGAGTTACACATGGAGTAAACAATAAACAAGCCAATAACACAATAAACAACTCAATAATACAGTAGAAAACAGAAAGTCCATATACAATGTGTACAAAAGGCATGAGGAGGTAGGTAATAAATAGGCCATAGGAGCGAATAATTACAATTTAGCAGATTAACACTGGAGTGATAAATCAGCAGATGATGATGTGCAAGTAGAGATACTGGTGTGCAAAAGAGCAGAAAGTAAATAAATAAAAACAGTATGGGGGTGAGGTAGGTAGATTGGGTGGGCTAATTACAGATGGACTATGTATAGCTGCAGTGCTCAGTTAGCTGCTCAGATAGCAGATGTTTAAAGTTGGTGAGGGAAATAAAAGTCTCCAACTTCAGCGATTTTTGCAATTCGTTCCAGTCACAGGCAGCAGAGAACTGGAAGGAAAGGCGGCCAAATGAGGTGTTGGCTTTGGTGATGATCAGTGAGATATACCTTGCTGGAACGTGCTACAGGTGGGTGTTGTTATCGTGACCAGTGAACTGAGATAAGGCGGAGCTTTACCTAGCATTGACTTATAGATGACCTGGAGCTAGTGGGTCTGGCGACGAATATGTAGCGAGGGCCAGCCGACTAGAGCATACAGGTCGCAGTGGTGGGTGTTATATGGGGCTATGGTTACAAAACGGATGGCACTGTGATAAACTGCATCCAGTTTGCTGAGTAGAGTATTGGAAGCTATTTTGTAGATGACATCGCCGAAGTCGAGGATCGGTAGGATAGTCAGTTTTGCTGGTGTAAGTTTGGCGGCGTGAGTGAAGGAGGCTTTGTTGCGGAATAGAAAGCCGACTCTAGATTTGATTTTGGATTGGAGATGTTTACTATGAGTCTGGAAGGAAAGTTTACAGTCTAACCAGACACCTAGGTATTTATAGTTGTTCACATATTCTAAGTCCGAACCATCCAGAGTGGTGATGTTAGTCGGCGAGCGGGTGCGGGCAGCGAATGGTTGATGAGCATGCATTTGGTTTTTCTAGCGTTTAAGAGCAGTTGGAGGCCACGGAAGGAGTGTTGTATGGCATTGAAGCTTGTTTGGAGTTTAGTTAGCACAGTGTCCAAGGAAGGGCCAGAAGTATACAGAATGGTGTCGTCTGCGTAGAGGTGGATCAGGGAATCGGCCACAGCAAGAGCGACATCATTGAAATATACAGGGAAAAGAGTCGGCCTGAGAATTGAACCCTGTGGTACCCCCATAGAGACTGCCAGAGGTCCGGACAACAGGCCCTCCTATTTGACACACTGAACTCTGTCTGTCATTAGAAAAACCAAGGCTATTGAGTCTGCCGATAAGAATACAATGATTGACAGAGTCGAAAGCCTTGGCCAGGTCGATGAAGACGGCTGCACAGTTTTTAATCGATGGCGGTTATGATATTGTTTAGTACCTTGAGCGTGGCTGAGGTGCACCCGTGACCGGCTCGGAATCCGGATTTCATAGCGGAGAAGGTACGGTGGGATTCGAAATGGTCAGTGATCTGTTTATTAACTTGGCTTTCGAATACTTTAGAAAGGCAGGGCAGGATGGAAATAGGTCTGTAACAGTTTGGGTCTTGGGTGTCACCCCGTTTGAAGAGGGGAATGACCGCGGCAGCTTTCCAGTCTTTAGGGATCTCGGACGGTACGAAAGAGAGGTTGAACAGGCTGGTAATAGGGGTTGCAACAATGGCGGCGGATAGTTTTAGAAAGAAAGGGTCCAGATTGTCTAGCCCAGCTGATATGTACGGGTCCAGGTTTTGCAGCTCTATCAGAACATCTGCTATCTGGATTTGGGTGAAGGAGAAGCTGGGGAGTCTTGGGCGAGTAGCTGCGGGGGGGGGGGGGGAGCTGTAGGCCGGGGTTGGAGTAGCCAGGAGGAAGGCATGGCCAGCCGTTGAGAAATGCTTATTGACATTTTCGATTGTCATGGATTTATCGCTGGTGATTACTTTTAACCTGTCTTTTAACCGTTCCGCTGGCGAAACCCCTCGCCAGCAGCCAATGAAATTGCAGGGCGTCAAATTTAATCAACAGAAATCTCATAATTCAATTTTCTCAAACATACAAGTATTAGTCACCATTTTAAACATAATATTCTCGTTAATCCAACCACAGTGTCCGATTTCAAAAAATACTTTCGGCGAAAGCAGAACATATCATTATGTTAGGTCAGCAACTAGCCACAGAAAGCATACAGCGATTTTCCAACCAAAGAGAGGAGTCACAAAAAGCAGAAATATTGATAAAATGAATCCCTGACCTTTGATATTCTTCATCAGATGACACTGCCGGGACAACATGTTACACAATACATGTATGTTTTGTTCGATCAAGTTCATATTTATATCCAAAAACCTCAGTTTACATTTGGCTTTGCCTCCAAAACATCCCGTGAATTTGCACAGAGCCACATCAAGTCACAGAAATACTCAAATTAAACATTGATTAAAGATACAAGTGTCATTCACATATTTAAAGATATGCTTCTCCTTAATGCAAAGGCTGTGTCAGATTTCCCAAAAACTTTACGGAAAAAGCACACCATGCAATAATCTGAGTACGGCGCTCAGAGACCAAAACAAGCCAAACAGATACCCGCCGTGTTGTGGAGTCAACAGAAGTCAGAAATAGCCTCATAAATATTCACTTACCTTTGATGATCTTCATCAGAATGCACTCCAAGGAATCCCAGTTCCACCATAAATGTTTGATTTGTTCCATAAAGTCCATAATTTAAGTCCAAATTACTCCTTTTGTTTCGCGCGTTCAGTACACAATCTAAACTCACGACGTGCGGGCAGGTCCAGGCAAAAGTTCAGACGAAAAGTCATATTACAGTTCGTAGAAACATGTCAAATGAAGTACAGAATCAATCTTTAGGATGTTTTTAACATAAATCTTCAATAATGTTCCAACCGGAGAATTCCTTTGTCTTCAGAAAAGCAATGGAACAGAGCTCGCTCTCACGTGAACGAGCGTCACGAGCTCAAGGCATTCTGGCAGACATCTGACTCATTCCCCACTCATTCGGCCCCACTTCACAGTAGAAGCATCAAACAAGGTTCTAAAGACTTTTGACATCTAGTGGAAGCCTTAGGAAGTGGAAAATGACCACATAGACACTGTGTATTCGATAGGCCAAGAGTTGAAAACCTACAAACCTCAGATCTCCCACTTCCTGGACAGATTTTTCTCAGGTTTTCACCTGCCATATGAGTTCTGTTATACTCACAGATCATTCAAACAGTTTTAGAAACTTCAGAGTGTTTTCTATCCAAATCTACTAATAGTATGCATATATTAGCAACTGGGACTGAGTAGCAGGCAGTTTACTCTGGGCACACTTTTCATCCAAACGTAAAAATGCTGCCCTCTATCCATAACAAGTTAAAGAATGACCAGGCAACCTCGACTGACAGGATGAGGTCAATATCCTTCCAGGATACCTGGGCCATGTCGATTAGAAAGGCCTGCTCGCAGAAGTGTTTTAGGGAGCGTTTGACAGTGATGAGGGGTGGTCGTTTGACCGCGGACCCGTAGCGGATACAGGCAATGAGGCAGTGATCGCTGAGATCCTGATTGAAAACAACGGGGGTGTATTTGGAGGGATAGTTGGTCAGGATAATGTCTATGAGAGTGCCCATGTTTACGGATTTAGGGTTGTACCTGGTGGGTTCCTTGATGATTTGTGTGAGATTGAGGGCATCAAGCTTAGATTGTAGGACTGCCGGGGTGTTAAGCATATCCCAGTTTAGGTCACCTAACAGAACGAACTCTGAAGCTAGATGGGGGGCGATCAATTCACAAATGGTGTCCAGGGCACAGCTGGGAGCTGAGGGGGGTCGATAGCAGGCGGAAACAGTGAGAGACTTATTTCTGGAGAGATTCATTTTTAAAATTAGAAGTTCGAACTGTTTGGGCATAGACCTGGAAAGTATGACAGAACTTTGCAGGCTATCTCTGCAGTAGATTGCAACTCCTCCCCCTTTGGCAGTTCTATCTTGACAGAAAATGTTATAGTTGGGTATGGAAATCTCAGAATTTTTGGTGGCCTTCCTTAGCCAGGATTCAGACACGGCAAGGACCATGATAGGATTATAACTGGTCTGTCATGTTGACCTGTCTCTGATAGGATTAGACCTGGTCTGTCATGTTGACCTGTCTCTGATAGGATTAGACCTGGTCTGTCATGTTGACCTGTCTCTGATAGGATTAGACCTGGTCTGTCATGTTGACCTGTCTCTGATAGGATTAGACCTGGTCTGTCATGTTGACCTGTCTCTGATAGGATTAGACCTGGTCTGTCATGTTGACCTGTCTCTGATAGGATTAGACCTGGTCTGTCATATTGACCTGTCTTTGACAGGTTTAGACCTGGTCTGTCATGTTGACCTGTCTCTGATAGGATTAGACCTGGTCTGTCATGTTGACCTGTCTCTGATAGGATTAGACCTGGTCTGTCATGTTGACCTGTCTCTGATAGGATTAGACCTGGTCTGTCATGTTGACCTGTCTCTGATAGGATTAGACCTGGCCTGTCATGTTGACCTGTCTTTGACAGGTTTAGACCTGGTCTGTCATGTTGACCTGTCATGTTGACCCATATTCTTTCAATGTGAAGGAATGGACACCCCAGCTCTGTTATCTATCCTGTTAGATCACTACATCTCTCTCTCTCTCCATCTCTCTTTGTCTTTTTCCCCTCTCTATCTCTCTCTCTCCATCTCTCTTTCTTTATCCCCTCTCTCTCTCTCTCCATCTCTCTTTGTCTTTTTCCCCTCTCTATCTCTCTCTCTCTCTCCATCTCTCTGTCTTTTTCCTCTCTCTCTCTCTCTCTCTCTCTCCATCTCTCTGTCTTTTTCCTCTCTCTCTCTCTCTCTCTCTCCATCTCTCTGTCTTTTTCCTCTCTCTCTCTCTCTCTCTCTCTCTCTCTCTCTCTCTCTCTCTCTCTCTCTCTCTCTCTCTCTCTCTCTCTCTCTCTCTCTCTCTCTCTCTCTCTCTCTCTCTCTCTCTCTCTCTCTCTCTCTCTCTCTCTCTCTCTCTCCATCTTTCTTTGTCTATTCCCCCTCTCTAGCTCTCTCTCTCTCATCTCTCTTTGTCTTTTTCCCCTCTCTCTCTCCATCTCTCTTTGCCTTTTTCCCCTCTCTATCTCTCTCTCTCCATCTCTCTTTGTCTTTTCCCCCTCTCTATCTCTCTCTCTAATCATCCTCTCCCCCTCAATCTCTCTCTCTCTCTCTCTCTCTCTCTCTCTCTCTCTCTCTCACTCTCTCTTTAATCACCCCCACTCTTTTTTTCCACTCTTACCCCCCCCCCCTCTTCTCTCTTTCCTCCCGTCTCCCCATGGCCCTGTGTGCAACCATGGAAATAAAAGTTGCAACTAGCAGCTCAGGTGGAAAAACTGTTTTCAGAGCAGAAGATGTATTCAATAAATAGAGATGGCCAGCATGGGGGCGCCGGGGAAAGAGTGCATGAGACAGAGGTGTGGATGGAGAGGGGGGGGGGGGATAATGGAGAGGAGAGTAGATGGGGCATGAGTGTACATTAAACAGCAGTGGAAACGCCTGCCTCAGATAGAACAACACCATGGGGAATATGACCCTTAACTAGCCTCGTATTCTTTCAATGTGAAGGAAAGGCCAACCCAATGCTTTCATGTAGAATCTACATGTCTCTTCTATAGTTTGAAGGAACTGTCACCCCTGTGCTGTCAACTAGATTCTAGATGTCTCTTGTCCATTTTGAAGGAACGGCCACCCCAATGCTTTCATGTAGCTTCTAGATGTCTCTTGTCTAAGTTGAAGGAACAGCCACGTTAGTGCTGTCATCTATATTCTTCTGCACTGTTGGTTAAGGGCTTGTCAGTAAGCATTTTACGGTAAAGTTTACACTTGTTGTATTCGGCGAATGTGGCAAATAAAGTTTGATTTGATTCTAGGTGTCTCTTGTCTAATTTGTAGGAACGGCCACCCCAGTGATGTCATCTAGATTCTAGATGTCTCTTAGTTTAATTTGTAGGAACGGCCAACACAGTGCTGTCAGATATTGCGTTTCTTTACACAACAACTTAATGTGTTATCGCTGTGCTTCATCTAATAATTGTGTGTTTGTGTGTCTGTGTGTTAGTGTGTAGGTGGGTGTAGGTGAGTGTGTCCCCTCATCCGCTGTTCCATGAGATGCTGTTTAAAACATGTTTTAAAGGTAATTTTGCTTGAGTAATTGGCGATGGAAAGGAAGTTCCATGTGATCATGGCTCTGTATTATACTGTCTGTTGCCCTGAATTCATTTTTGGACTAAAGGGACTGTGAAGAGACCCCTGGTGGCATGTCTTGTGTGGTATGTTACGGGGTGTCTGAAGAGACCCCTGGTGGCATGTCTTGTGTGGTATGTTACGGGGTGTCTGAAGAGACCCCTGGTGGCATGTCTTGTGTGGAATGTTACGGGGTGTCTGAAGAGACCCCTGGTGGCATGTCTTGTGTTACGGGTGTCTGAGCTGAATGTTATTTGATTATGCAGAAAATCTGTCATTTTCATCACATTTTTCTCATAAAAACTAGAAGAGATGCAGCTCATCTCTGGTCAAACCTCAACCAGGATAGACTGGCATGTGGTTGTTGATGTTAGTTCCGTGCGGTTTAACTTCTCTAGGGTAGGGGGCAACATTCGGAATTTTGGATGAAAAGCATGCCCACATTAAACTGCCAGCTACTCATCCCCAGAAGATAAGATATGCATATTGTTAGTATATTTGGATAGAAAGTACTCTGAAGTTTCTAAAACTGTTTGAATCATGTCTGTGAGTATAACATAACTTGTTTAGCAGGCGAAACCCTGAGGACAAACCATTCCAATTTTTTTTTTTTTATCACTCTCTTTTCAATGAGGTTTCATTGGGAAACCAGATTTCTAAGGTACATGCTTGCAGTTCCTACCGCTTCCACTAGATGTCAACAGTCTTGAGAAATTGGTTGAGGTTATTCCTTTGTGTAATGAAGAAGTATGGCCATCTTGAAAGAGAGTCACTCGATATGTCCTGTTTGTTAGAGAAGCAAGACCAGAAGGCTAGCTATAGTTTGTTTTAATCCTGTATTGAACACAGATCATTCCGTCTTCAATTTGATTGATTATTAACGTAAAAAAATACCTATAATTGAATTACAAAAGTCGTTTGAAATTTTTTGGCAAAGTTTACAGGTAACCTTTGAGATATTTTGTCATCACGTTTGAGCAAGTTGGAACCTGTGTTTTTCTGGATCAAACGCGCCAAATAAATGGACATTTTGGATATATATGGACGGAATTAATCGAACAAAAGGACCATTTGTGATGTTTATGGGACATATTGGAGTGCCAACAACAGAGGTAAGGCATGAATTATATTTTTATTTCTGCGTTTTGTGTCGCGCCTGCAGGGTTGATATGCTTATCTCTGTTTACAATGGTGCTATCCTCAGATAATAGCATCGTATGCTTTCGCCGAAAAGCCTATTTGAATTCTGACATGTTGGCTGGATTCACAACCAGTGTAGCTTTAATTAGGTATCTTTCATGTGTGATTTAATGAAAGTTCAATTTTATGGTAATTTTCATAGTAATTAACTTTACTTTGGCGCCCAGCAGTTTCACTGGCTGTTGACGAGGTGAGACGATACAGTCCCACCTACCCTAGAGAGGTTAAAGGGGTGCTGCTCTATTCTGAGTATTCCTTTGCTGCAACTGGCCATATAACTAGACATTAATAAAGATTGGACAAGGCCAGAACCTGAACAATTAGTACAGTTGATTTTTGTGTAAAACAAAAACAGAACATATTTTTATACAGACATACCTCTCCCCATCTTCACAACAAAATATGACTTGCCCTCAGTCTCATATAGATCATGGACCATCCAATGTTACTCTCCAATGTTACTCCTAGGAACTCAGCTTCCTCAACGTGCTCAACGTGCTCACGCCGATGGTCACAACGCCGACGGTCACAACGCCGACGGTCACAACACCGACGGTCACACCACCGACGGGCACACCGACGGTCACACCGACGGGCACACCGACGTTGACGGTCACACCGACGGTCACACCACCGACGGTCACACCGACGGTCACACCACCGACGGTCACAC
The DNA here is from genome assembly GCF_029448725.1 of Salvelinus fontinalis. Classification (NCBI taxonomy): domain Eukaryota; kingdom Metazoa; phylum Chordata; class Actinopteri; order Salmoniformes; family Salmonidae; genus Salvelinus; species Salvelinus fontinalis. Next base: position 3,376,587 of record NC_074671.1, read on the forward strand.
TGACGGTCACACCACCGACGGTCACACCGACGGTCACACCACCGACGGTCACACCGACGGGCACACCGACGGTCACACCACCGACGTTGACGGTCACACCGACGTTGACGGTCACACCGACGTTGACGGTCACACCGACGTTGACGGTCACACCGACGTTGACGGTCACACCACCGACGGTCACACCACCGACGGTCACACCACCGACGGTCACACCGACGGTCACAACACCGACGGTCACAACACCGACGGTCGCACCGACGGTCACACCAATAGTAACACCCTTTAAACACAACTTCAGTTGAGGTTTAGGTCTTAGAGAATCTTTTGAACCAAATACAATGTTTTTAGTTGTAGTTGTATTTAACCAGTTGAGAATATAGGGGGTGCTGTTTCGCATTAGCATAATTTGCTCTACAGATTAAACTGCCTAGTACTCAATTCTTGCTCGTACAATATGCATATTATTGTTATTATTGGATAGAAAACACTCTCTAGTTTCTATAGCCGTTTGAATTTTGTCTCTGAGTGGAACAGAACTCATTCTACAGCACTTTTCCTCCCAGTGAGTGAGTTTTCAGAACTCTGGCCTCTGGTTCCAGATCAGTTTTTAAGCCACTGTAAATCCTATGAGGATACAAACACTGCCCACGCCTTCCTCTAGATGTCAGTAAGTGGTGACAATTTGAATGGAGTCGATTGCGCAATCATGGGCTCTATAAATCACCAAATACCGGAAGTAGCGTTCTTTTGGACTCTGCGCTCAACGCAAGAAGGATATCTGACTGGCCTTTTTCCAAGCCTTGGTTTAGCCAGTATTATAGCGTCGGTCATGTTTTTACTCGTTATAGGTGTTAGAAACATCATAAGGTAGTTAATTTAAACCGTTTTATAGCAATTTATATCCGTTTAGTGCGATTTTGAGGCATTTCTATGTGATGCTCTTTGAAGAGCCGGGCACGTTTCGGGATCCCGGTCGAACGTTAGTGGGCATTTCGACGGACAGAGGGCATATTTCGACCAAAAGAAGATTAGACCCAAGAAAGGATTCATTGCCCAAGATTCTGATGGAAGATCACCTCATAGTAAGAAATATTTAAGATGATAAATCGTTGTTCTGTCGAAAAATTTTAAACACATATTCCGCCGTTTTGTTTGGTATAGCTTCGCTTGGCGAACCCTGTATTGCACAGTAAGGATAATTTTAGAAATGTAAATCAGCGATTGCATTAACTTCTTATGGCTGCAGGGGGCGTATTGAAAAACTGGTAAATATGTGCCCATTTTCAAACGGCCTCTTAATCAATTTTTGCTCTTACAATATGCATATTATTACTACGATTGGATAGAAAACAGTCTCTAGTTTCTAAAAACGTTTGAATTATTTCTCTAAGTGGAACAGAACTATTTTTACAGGCCATTTCCTATCCGGAAGTGAGTTTTCCAAAATCGATGTCTCTCTTCAAGACCTTGTCTATAAAAGGGCATGTCACTTAGGACTGTAGAAACACGTCATACGCCTTCCCCTGAGTGTCATGCGGAAGTGAGAGCAGAAAGGACTTGAATATCTCGTCCTGGGATTGAACACAACCTCTTGGAGTGAGACTTGCGCACTTTATTTTTTTTTCTGGGCGCGAAGTAGAACCTGGACTCGGCTCCTGGAAAACGCTCGTTAAAGGTGAATATGATCTCCGGCTTCGATTTTATTTGATACAAGTCACAATATCATCCTAAAGTATGTTTTTTCAATATAGTTTAATTATATTATTGAAATTTATTCTGGACTTTAGACGTGATGCGACGCAAGAATTTTTTCAAGATGGAGAGGTTAGCGTCGCACTGCCAGTGTGCTTGCTAATTCAAGAGGGAAATCGTTCGTTCTGGATCGAAATAAAGACGTTTCTGAACAAAGGACCCCTTGGAGAACATTCTGATGGAAGATCAACAAAGATAATCAACCCAATTTGGGATGCTTTTTCATATATCTGTCGAACTGTGCTATGCTACCGTTTGACTAGAATCAATGCTGCTGTGTGCTAGCTAATGTAGTAAGCTAATATAACGATATATTGTGTTTTCGCTGTAAAACACTTAGAACATCTGAAATATTGTCTGAATTCACAAGATCTGTGTCTTTCCATTGCTATGTGCTGTGTATTTTTAAGAAATGTTTTATGATGAGTAAATTGGTAAAACACGTTGCTCTCTGTAGTAATTCTAGTCGCTTTGGTGAGATTTGCGATGGTGGCTGCAATGGCAAACTATGATTTATACCTGAAATATGCACATTTTTCTAACAAAACCTATCCTATACCTATCCTATCCTATGTTAGAAAAGCTTCCATTGAAGAATATTATCTGGGTTCTATTGTATAAGTAGCTCTCCAACCATTGTGATTGCAGGTTATGTTAAGCCATAGCAAGTGAGAATCAATAATTAAAGAATATTAAAAGTTAAAGAATATAAAGAAAGAAAGAAAGAAAAAAGAATATTAAAGAATATTAAAATTAAAGAATTAAAGAATCAATCAATCGTCAATAACAATGTTGTATCAATAACATCAAAGGCCGCAATGAAATCTAACAAAACAGCTCCAACTATCATCTTGTTATCCATTTCCTTTTTAACCAATCATCTGTCATGTGAATAGTTAACTTGTTCTCGGGAAAATATTATTGTATTTGGTCAAACACAATTCTCTCCATTAGTTTACTAAGAACTAGCAGCAAACTGATTGGGTGGCTCATACTATTTTTAGGTAGTGGAATTACTTTAGCTTCCTTCCATGACTGTGGACACACTGTGTCCTTTAGGCTTTGGTTCAGTTTTTAGTAAATAGGGGTGATAATACAGTCTGCTACCAAGAACAGGGACATCTTCAAGAACAGGGACACTTTAATAGTTTCCTATCAAGTTTGTGGCTTATCATTATTGAAGAATAACAATAGTTTTTGCCACCTCTCCCACACTAACTTGACCAAATTAAAAACAGCAATCCTTCTCTTTCATTTTTAGATATTTTATACAAAAATATGATGGTTCTCTATTCAGTGTTGCCATTTCCCTTCTCAGTGTGTCCACTTCACTTGTGAAATAGTCATTTAAATGATTGTCAATAACGAACGGTTTTGTTATAAACTTCAACTTCAATGGAGACTAATTGGATTTTCTGACCATAATATAATTTAAGATACTCTAACGTACTTTTCTATTGTATTGCCTAGTTTAATCCTGGGCTGAATTGAAACAATAGCCGTCGATGACTTTGCAAATGCAAATAGTCTAATCGATGCTATCTGAGTGATATGGTGTATGGTGACATTTCATCTGCTCTGTTAAACCTACCCGTTTGGAATGACTTCGATAACAACCATGAATCTATTTAGTTATTAAGTGGGGATCTCTCAACAATCATTCCCAGGACATTGGTAACAGACTAAAGCATAGCTACAGTAATCATGGCTGGGAAAGGAGGTCAAAGGGTAGCTGTCGATAGAACAATTCTCCAGGAAGTCCTGCCAAGCATATTGTTATCAGCATATTTTATACAAGGCTTTTCTATGTTGGAATTTGGTTACCATGATGACAACATCTTGTGGTTGAAATTTCACAGTTTTGATGACTTTTTTCAAATCCAATGTATTTTCCACATGGATTCCATGTTACAATATGCTGACGAATCACATTGAAACAACGCTGACACAACCAGTTTGTACCAAGTGGGTTGTCTTTCCTTGATGGGAGTCCACCTTGGTCTTAATCAGGAATTGACTATTGTACAAACTCTAATCCATACGACGTGGCCTAACTCTAACCCGTACGACGTGGGTTAACTCTAACCCATACCATTAACCCTAACTCTAATCCATACGACGTGGCCTAACTCTAACCCATACGACGTGGCCTAACTCTAATCCATACGACGTGGCCTAACTCTAACCCATACGACGTGGCCTAACTCTAATCCATACGACGTGGCCTAACTCTAACCCATACGACGTGGCCTAACTCTAATCCATACGACGTGGACTAACTCTAACTCATACGACGTGGCCTAACTCTAATCCATACGACGTGGCCTAACTCTAATCCATACGACGTGGCCTAACTCTAACCCATACGACGTGGCCTAACTCTAACCCATACGACGTGGCCTAACTCTAACCCATACGACGTGGCCTAACTCTAACCCGTACCATTAACCCTAACTCTAACCCATACGACGTGGCCTAACTCTAACCCGTACGACGTGGCCTAACTCTAACCCGTACGACGTGGCCTAACTCTAACCCATACGACGTGGCCTAACTCTAACCCATACGACGTGGCCTAACTCTAACCCATACGACGTGGCTTAACTCTAACCCGTACCATTAACCCTAAATCTAATCCATACGACGTGGCGTAACTCTAACCCATACGACGTGGCCTAACTCTAACTCGTACCATTAACCCTAACTCTAACCCATACGACGTGGCCTAACTCTAACCCATACGACGTGGCCTAACTCTAATCCATACGACGTGGACTAACTCTAACTCATACGACGTGGCCTAACTCTAATCCATACGACGTGGCCTAACTCTAATCCATACGACGTGGCCTAACTCTAACCCATACGACGTGGCCTAACTCTAACCCATACGACGTGGCCTAACTCTAACCCATACGACGTGGCCTAACTCTAACCCGTACCATTAACCCTAACTCTAACCCATACGACGTGGCCTAACTCTAACCCGTACGACGTGGCCTAACTCTAACCCGTACGACGTGGCCTAACTCTAACCCATATGACGTGGCCTAACTCTAACCCATACGACGTGGCCTAACTCTAACCCATACGACGTGGCTTAACTCTAACCCGTACCATTAACCCTAAATCTAATCCATACGACGTGGCGTAACTCTAACCCATACGACGTGGCCTAACTCTAACCCGTACCATTAACCCTAACTCTAACCCATACGACGTGGCCTAACTCTAACCCATACGACGTGGCCTAACTCTAATCCATACGACGTGGCCTAACTCTAACCCATAAGACGTGGCCTAACTCTAATCCATACGACGTGGCCTAACTCTAATCCATACGACGTGGCCTAACTCTAACCCGTACCATTAACCCTAACTCTAATCCACACGACATGGCCTAACTCTAACCCGTACCATTAACCCTAACTCTAATCCATACGACGTGGCGTAACTCTAACCCGTACCATTAACCCTAACTCTAACCCATACGACGTGGCCTAACTGTAATCCATACGACGTGGCCTAACTCTAACCCATACGACGTGGCCTAACTCTAACCCATACGACGTGGCCTAACTCTAATCCATACGACGTGGCCTAACTCTAATCCATACGACGTGGCCTAACTCTAATCCATACGACGTGGCCTAACTCTAACCCATACGACGTGGCCTAACTCTAACCCATACGACGTGGCCTAACTCTAATCCATACGACGTGGCCTAACTCTAACCCATACGACGTGGCCTAACTCTAACCCATACGACGTGGCCTAACTCTAACCCGTACCATTAACCCTAACTCTAACCCATACGACGTGGCCTAACTCTAACCCATACGACGTGGCCTAACTCTAACCCATACGACGTGGCCTAACTCTAACCCATACGACGTGACCTAACTCTAACCCATACGACGTGGCCTAACTCTAACCCGTACGACGTGGCCTAACTCTAACCCGTACGACGTGGCCTAACTCTAACCCATACGACGTGGCCTAACTCTAACCCATACGACGTGGCCTAACTCTAACCCATACGACGTGGCTTAACTCTAACCCGTACCATTAACCCTAACTCTAATCCATACGACGTGGCGTAACTCTAACCCATACGACGTGGCCTAACTCTAACCCGTACCATTAACCCTAACTCTAACCCATACGATGTGGCCTAACTCTAACCCATACGACGTGGCCTAACTCTAATCCATACGACGTGGCCTAACTCTAATCCATACGACGTGGCCTAACTCTAACCCGTATGACGTGGCCTAACTCTAATCCATACGACGTGGCCTAACTCTAATCCATACGACGTGGCCTAACTCTAATCCATACGACGTGGCCTAACTCTAACCCGTATGACGTGGCCTAACTCTAATCCATACGACGTGGCCTAACTCTAATCCATACGACGTGGCCTAACTCTAATCCATACGACGTGGCCTAACTCTAACCCATGCGACGTGGCGTAACTCTAACCCGTACCATTAACCCTAACTCTAATCCATACGACATGGCCTAACTCTAACCCGTACCATTAACCCTAACTCTAATCCATACGACGTGGCGTAACTCTAACCCGTACCATTAACCCTAACTCTAACCCATACGGCGTGCCTTAACCCTAACCCTAACCCGTACCATTAACCCTAACTCTAATCCATACGACGTGGCCTAACTCTAACCCATACGGCGTGGCCTAACTCTAATCCATACGACGTGGCCTAACTCTAACCCGTACCATTAACCCTAACTCTAACCCACATGACGTGGCCTAACTCTAACCCGTACCATTAACCCCAACTCTAACCCATACGACGTGGCCTAACTCTAACCCATACGACTGTCCTTAACCCACACGTTATTTTTCATCCGAGCCTGGGCCTGTTGAGGTGTATTTGTGACTAACATCCTTTTAGTCTTTTATACATATGATTCTTTCAATTGTACGTGAAATACCATGACAAGAAATATACATAATTACCCCAGGACGCAGCCGTAACGTATGTAGAGTTGAATCACTAAGCCACACGAAGAGCAGTTTGCGTGCTGTATGCTTTTATCAGGTTGTGTATCCCCCACCTCAGAAATGTACCACGTGATTTCTCAAACCTCCCCCAGTCTGAATCACACAAAAGGCCAACCCCCTCCTCCACAATGGCCCTCCAGTCAGAACCCCTGCGACTCATCAACTCCAGCAGCCATCATCCTCCCTCCTCCTCTCTCTCCCTCTTCCTCTCTCTCTCTCCCTCGTCCTCTCTCTTTCTCCCTCGTCCTCTCTCTTTCTCCCTCGTCCTCTCTCTTTCTCCCTCGTCCTCTCTCTCTGTCTCCCTTGTCCTCTCTCTCTTTCTCCCTCTTCCTCTCTCTTTCTCCCTCGTCCTCTCTCTCCCTCGTCCTCTCTCTCCTTCTCCCTTCTTCCTCTCTCTCCTTCTCCCTCTTCCTCTCTCTTTCTCCCTCGTCCTCTCTCTCTTTCTCCCTCGTCCTTTCTCTCTTTCTCCCTCGTCCTCTCTCTCTTTCTTCCTCATCCTCTCTCTCCTTCTCCTCTCTCTCCTTCTCCCTTCTCCTCTCTCTTTCTCCCTCTTCCTCTCTCTCTTTCTTACTCATCCTCTCTCTCCTTCTCCTCTCTCTCTTTCTCCCTCGTCCTCTCTCTCTTTCTCCCTCGTCCTTTCTCTCTTTCTCCCTCGTCCTCTCTCTCTTTCTTCCTCATCCTCTCTCTCCTTCTCCTCTCTCTCCTTCTCCCTTCTCCTCTCTCTTTCTCCCTCTTCCTCTCTCTCTTTCTTACTCATCCTCTCTCTCCTTCTCCTCTCTCTCTTTCTCCCTCGTCCTCTCTCTCTTTCTCCCTCTTCTTCTCTCTCTTTCTTACTCATCCTCTCTCTCCTTCTCCTCTCTCTTTCTCCCTCGTCCTCTCTCTCCTTCTCCCTTCTCCTCTCTCTCCTTCTCCCTTCTCCTCTCTCTCCTTCTCCCTTCTCCTCTCTTTGTATCTGTCAAGTGCCTTTATCACAGCTCCTTCGGATGATTTCAGAGAAGGCAATTTGAGGCTATAAGTGAGGTATCACTGAGCACAAAATGTTAACCTCTTCCCTTCCACGTTACCACCGTTCCTATTAACCAGGCAGAGATAAAGGAAATGTCCTCAGCACATATTTGTGACTCATTTCAGGAAACTAGGCGTATGTCACGCGTCACTACTTCACAGGAGAGGCATTTGAACGTATTATTACTCTGGAATATGTGAACTTTCATGTGCCTTAATAACACACTTGTATAACGTCTGTAAATACGAATACAATTGTTAAATTACGAGCCCAGTTGGTTTTGCCATGGAAAAAGTAAGGAACCTTCCTTCTAAGCCATGATTGGTTGAGACAATAGATGGGCTGGACATGCTGAGAGAGGAGTTCGGATTGGTCTGCCATGTAACATGCTTGTGTCTATAAGCATGAGGTGCTCAGAATGTGTAGATAATCATTCTCTGCTTCCACCGGGCATTCCACTGAGTGGAACATTAGCGAAATTATCACAGTTCTTCGTAATATATATATTTTTAAAAGCCCTTTTTAGAAATGATTATCTACACAGAGTATGATAATATAATAATAATAATAATACGGCTTTTAAAAAATATATATTACAAAGTACTGTGATAATGTCGCTAATGTTCCACTCAGTGGAATGCCCGGTGGAAGCAGAGTACGCTAGCTAAAGAGATTTGATTTAGCTAAGGCATTTGATTTCAAATATATGCGGAGGGAGTTGAAAAAACACAAATGCTGTATGTATTTTTCAGAAATGTTTTCTGATGTCAAAACACTTGTTTCCAGGTTTACATCTTCAAACTAAGGGTAACCATGGCATCCGTGACAGAGAGGGAGAAGCGTCCATCCATGTATAAAGGTAAGAGATTCTAGCAAGCTACATTTTCAGAAATTATACATTTCAAATTTAGTCAGAAAGTTGTTTTCATTGCAAGTTAAAGAGTACAGTTAGCTAGCTAGCTGACATTACCTGTATGATCTGTGTTGGAATATTATTTGTATCTCAAAAAGCCATTTTCATTGCTAGTTACAGCCTAATGTTAGCTAGCTAGCTTGCTAACCGCAAACCTAGTCGGTTAGCTTAAGCTACCTGTAGATTTGTGCAGGGTAGTAACGTTATGAGTTGGAATTATGGTTAGTTGTTTAGCTAGCTACATGTCTAAACAACATATTTCACTATTCAAGTATCCATTTTCCTGTTTACACCTGCTGTATTATCTACACGTGACAAATACACGGTGATGTATTTTATATAGTACCTGTTTACCAGAGACGGTCATGTGAAGAACCACAAGACCTGCACCAAAGTCAGATTAGGATATAGGCCAAGGACTAGATCAAGTGTATTTTTACCTGGAGTTTTTCCTAATTCTTTCACCACTTTTAGTCTTGAAATCATTTGTTGTTTACTACACTACCTTACTCACTCTGTTTAGCACATGGCCTCACACGTGAATCCTTAAAGAGAGGGGTGGGGCTAAGACCTAAGAGGGTGTGAACGATGCTGAGTGGGTGTAGACAAAGAAGAGCTCTCCAGTAGGTGAAACTTTCAAAGCAGATTTACTTTCCCAATGTTCCTCAACTGTAGTGTATGATAAAACACGTTGTAGCTCTGTGTCTCTGCTTTTATTCATTGTAATAAAACAAAAAACTATTTTGCAACATAAGACCGAATCAAGCTGGTTGGTCACATATTTCAACGAATCCTTGAAATATGAAGATAGGGTCCATGCTCCTAGATGGATTAGTCCAGCATCTCTGTAGAGTGTCTTTTGTTGACATTGTCTATAAAAGTTGGGGCGGCAGGTAGCCTAGTGGTTAGAGCGCTGGGCCAGTAACTGAAGGTTTCAAGATCGAATCTCCGAGCTGACAAGGTAAAAATCTGTCGTTCTGCCCCTGAACAAGGCAGTTAACCCACTGTTCCTAGGCCGTCATTGAAAATAATAATTTGTTCTTAACTGACTTGCCAAGTTAAATAAAGATATAATACAAGTTATGCCTTCAGAGTGGCAGTGGAATTATGCCAGATATGAGGCGCTAAGAGGCTGAACCTTTTGCAGCCGTGACCCAGCGACGGCATCGGACCAGAGATCATTGGCTGCTCCTCAGAGCCGTTCAAGATGTTTATCAGCTCTGATTCTCCCCCTTTGATAAAAATTAGATCCCGGGCTGCTCGGCTGCTGATGTAAAATGAACGGAAGAAATCCTGTGATATCCTTCACTGTATCCTTCGGATAGTACAGGGTTTTTGCCCCAGGAACCGATATGTGCATCACCATGGAGCTACCAATGAGGTGAGTGGGGGGTGGGTGGGGGGGGGGGCTCAGAAACCCTTGAGGGCTGATCTGAGAGGGAGCCGGGGGGGCGTGGGGGTGCTAGAACCCCCCTGAACTGGACTCTCAGAAAACGGGGTACAGGATGAAGGAGCATACATTTCTGGAACCTGAACAAAAAAGGTGCAGCTCCTACATGGGATGAAACGTTCACTGTAGTCACTGAAGGTGGTAGCCACCAATTTGGCACAAGTCAGTTAAAATCCACACAAATAAAATATGTTGGCGAGGAATAAGCTAAAAGTAAATTAATCCACACAGTGTGATAGTTAGATAGAATCACACAGTTTGTAGGATCACTACAGTTATAGGCAGCAAGCCAGAACCCAACCACAGACTAGAAGAAAGGCCCTAGGTCCCACAATAAACCCAACCACAGACTAGAAGAAAGGCCCTAGGACCCACAATAAACACAACCAAGGAACAAACCTGGCCCGCCCTAGGACCCACAATAAACACAACCAAGGAACAAAACTGGCCAGCAGCACTAAGAGATGACTTACCTACTCAATGCCATAAAATGCTGGGGCCCATTAAAACACCAACACAACGGAGGCCATGTTACCGGTATGATAGGCAGGGACACCTTGGAGGAGATGGCGTTTCCAGTACAGGAGAGAGCTACACCAGGGGCCGTGGGAGAGTCAAAAAGACTACATCCACGAGTTCAAGTTTGGCAGTAGTCCAACAACATCTAAGGCACAATGTTAATTGGAAGGATGAAAGCAGCAGTAGACAGGTGTCTGCTCAGATAATGCCCCAGTGCAGAGTAGGCTGCTCAGATATATCACAGTAGGCCTCAAAAGTTTCAGCAGGCATGTTTTCTATGTCTCCTTAAAATCTCTGTATGCAATATTGCACTAATGTCTAATGCGTTCACAGCCAGCGTAAACAAAGATGGATGGAGACAAAAATCAACAAATGGTTTTCAACTACAAACGCAGATCAGAGAAAATAAAATGATATTCAAATGTTCTATGAATGGAATTAAAATGCCTCTTTAGCACCTTGTAGAGGACCTAAAGTACTGTCCTCTAATGTGAATTACCAATACATCTGGAGAGACAATGAATTACCATTACATCTGGAGAGAAACACAATGAATTACCATTACATCTGGAGAGAAACACAATGAATTACCATTACATCTGGAGAGACAATGAATTACCATTACATCTGGAGAGACAATGAATTACCAATACATCTGGAGAGAAACACAATGAATTACCATTACATCTGGAGAGAAACACAATGAATTACCATTACATGTGGAGAGAAACACAATGAATTACCATTACATCTGGAGAGAAACATAATGAATTACCATTACATCTGGAGAGAAACACAATGAATTACCATTACATCTGGAGAGAAACACAATTAATTATCATTACATGTGGAGAGAAACACAATGAATTACCATTACATCTGTAGAGAAACACAATGAATTACCAATACATCTGGAGAGAAACACAATGAATTACCATTACATCTGGAGAGAAACACAATGAATTACCATTACATGTGGAGAGAAACACAATGAATTACCATTACATCTGGAGAGAAACACAATGAATTACCATTACATCTGGAGAGAAACACAATGAATTACCATTACATGTGGAGAGAAACACAATGAATTACCATTACATGTGGAGAGAAACACAATGAATTACCATTACATCTGGAGAGAAACACAATGAATTACCATTACATCTGGAGAGAAACACAATGAATTACCATTACATCTGGAGAGAAACACAATGAATTACCATTACATCTGGAGAGAAACACAATGAATTACCATTACATCTGGAGAGAAACACAATGAATTACCATTACATCTGGAGAGAAACACAATGAATTACCATTACATCTGGAGAGAAACACAGTGAGCTTCCAGTCAGCTTTGTTCTGCTTTAATTAAGAAGCTCCACATCCTAATATGGATGTATTTCAGTCAGCTTTGTTCTGCTTTATGGACATACACATTTGCTGAGAATGTTATGGTAATTTTAGGTCAAACTTACATTTAAAATATTCTAAATATTCTTGAAATTTTCCACAGACAAGGTAAAATGTATATAACAAATTCGGTAAAAATTGTACTATTTTCTGTGCAACCTACATGTGTGAATATGACACTAATATAATTGCAGCAACCCAGAACATTCCTGTAACTTAATTAAATGTTCTGGGAACCCTTAAAGAACTTACACCAGGTGTTATGTCAGCATTCTTACAACATTATAGGAATGTCCTGGGTAAACTAACTTAAATATTATAGGAATGTCCTGGGTAAACTAACTTAAATATTATAGGAATGTCCTGGGTAAACTAACTTAAATATTATAGGAATGTCCTGGGTAAACTAACTTAAATATTATAGGAATGTCCTGGGTAAACTAACTTAAATATTATAGGAATGTCCTGGGTAAACTAACTTAAATATTATAGGAATGTCCTGGGTAAACTAACTTAAATATTATAGGAATGTCCTGGGTAAACTAACTTAAATATTATAGGAATGTCCTGGGTAAACTAACTTAAATATTATAGGAATGTCCTGGGTAAACTAACTTAAATATTACAGGAATGTCCTGGGTAAACTAATTTAAATATTATCGGAATGTCCTGGGTAAACTAACTTAAATATTATAGGAATGTCCTGGATAAACTAACTTAAATATTATAGTAATGTCCTGGGTAAACTAACTTAAATATTATAGGAATGTCCTGGGTAAACTAATTTAAATATTATAGGAATGTCCTGGGTAAACTAACTTAAATATTATAGGAATGTCCTGGGTAAACTAACTTAAATATTACAGGAATGTCCTGGGTAAACTAATTTAAATATTATAGGAATGTCCTGGGTAAACTAACTTAAATATTATAGGAATGTCCTGGGTAAACTAACTTAAATATTATAGGAATGTCCTGGGTAAACTAACTTAAATATTATAGGAATGTCCTGGGTAAACTAACTTAAATATTATAGGAATGTCCTTGGTAAACTAACTTAAATATTATAGGAATGTGCTGGGTAAACTAACTTAAATATTACAGGAATGTTCTTGGTAAAGTAACTTAAACGTTGTATGAACGTCATCACAAGTGATAATATTTTGTATTTTTGGGAATCTTACCACAACCTCTTGGGATTATTTAATAAAGAACAGATTCTTGCAACATCAGGTGTATATTTTCTACAAAAATGGTATTAACGTCAGCGACCTAACACATGTTCGGGGAACTTTCACAGAACCAGTTTTTGGTTTGCTGGGGAGTCTACTCCCATGCTGAGTTAGTGTTTGTGTTTGCGTTTCTGCATGTGTGCATGTGTGCATGTGTGCATGTGTGCGTGTGCGTGTGCGTGTGTGTGTGTGTGTGTGTGTGTGTGTGTGTGTGTGTGTGTGTGTGTGTGTGTGTGTGTGTGTGTGTGTGTGTGTGTGTGTGTGTGTGTGTGTGTGTGTGTGTGTGTGTGTGTGTGGGTATATCCTATCCAGGGAAAAAGGGATTCACCGCTCACATACTGAACAAAACAGGAAATGCAAAATGCAAGTTTTTCAAGCCAGAAAGAAACAGAGCAAACGTATTCAGCATCTGGATCTCGTGAATAATTCACAGCCTCTGCTTTAAATGTTTTATAACTACACGGTGTATTCTATGGGAACAGGGAACTGACATTCCATTTGCAGCTGTTGTTCAGTTCACTTTGTCTTTTCTCAACAAGAGGATCTGTTTCTCCTCTCTCTATTGACCCATTGTTTGGTTGAGATGTGTCTGTGTGTGTGTGCAGTGTGTGTGTGTGTGTGTGTGTGTGTGTGTGTGTGTGTGTGTGTGTGTGTGTGTGTGTGTGTGTGTGTGTGTGTGTGTGTGCAGTGTGTATGTGTGTGTGTGTGCAGTGTGTATGTGTGTGCGTGTGTGTGTGTGTGTGTGTGTGTGTGTGTGTGTGTGTGTGTGTGTGTGTGTGTGTGTGTGTGTGTGTGTGTGTGTGTGTGTGTGTGTGTGTGTGTGTGTGTGTGTGTGTGTGTGTGCGTGTGTGTGTGTGTGAAGTGTGTATGTGTGTGTGTGTGTGTGTGTGTGTGCGTACAGGGGACACCGTCTATTTCTTATGTTGTTATACACTATTGTCTATTTCCTGTTGTTATAGACTAGTGTCTATTTCCTATGTTGTTATAGACTAGTGTCTATTTCCTGTTGTTATAGACTAGTGTCTATGTTGTTATAGACTAGTGTCTATTTCCTGTTGTTATAGACTAGTGTCTATTTCCTGTTGTTATAGACTAGTGTCTATTTCCTGTTGTTATAGACTAGTGTCTATGTTGTTATAGACTAGTGTCTATTTCCTGTTGTTATAGACTAGTGTCTATTTCCTGTTGTTATAGACTAGTGTCTATGTTGTTATAGACTAGTGTCTATTTCCTGTTGTTATAGACTAGTGTCTACTTCCAATGTTCTTAATAGACCTTCTTAGGGCTAGGCCCCTTATTTCAAATTTTCCGCCTAAATGACGTTCCCAAAGTAAACTGCCTGTTGCGCAGGCCCTGAAGACAGGATATGCATATAATTGGTACGAATGGAAAGAAAACAAGTTTGTAGAAGTTTGTAGAAATGTTAAAATAATGTAGGAGAATGTAACATAATAGATATGGTAAGAGAAAATCTAAAGGAAAACCAAACGTATATATTTTTTTGAGAGTCCATCATCTTAGAATGGCAAATATAAGGTTATAATGAAAAATAGCTCCCTGGATACAATTCCTATATCTTCCACAGGGTGTCAGCAATCGATGTTCAAGGTTTCAGGCTTGTAACATCAAAAAACGAATAAGAAATATCACTTTTGGTGCAGGGACACAGTGTTGGAAATTCGTGTTTGGGCGCGCCATGAAGACAGGACGCACCTGCTAAAATCGGTTTCCTATTGAACATACTTCTTTACGTAAGAAAGTTTGATTACATTTTAGAGAATCTGAGGAGTAAATAGAAATGTATTTTGACTTGTTGAAAGAAAGTTTAGGGGTAGACTTTCGGATTCCTTTTCTGCATGTTGAACGAGTGGATCACTTAAATCGATGGCGCCAACTAAACTGACGTTTTGGGATATAAAAAGGATTTTATCTAACAAAACGACACGACACGTTATAGCTGGGACCCTTTGGATGACAAATCAGAGAAAAATTTTCAAAAAGTAAATTAATATTTAATCGCTATTTGTGAATTTATGAAACCTGTACCAGTGGTAAAATATTTTGAAGTGCGACGCCGTCCTCAAGCAATCGCATGACATGTTTTCGCTGTAATAGCTACTGTAAATCGGACAGTGCAGTTAGATTAACAAGAATTTAAGCTTTGAACCGATTTAAGACACTTATATGTACCTAAATGTTTGATATCCACACTTTTTATGATTATTTATTTGAATTGCGCGCCCTTCCGATAGCGGGACACCTAGCCCAAACAAGACTGGTGTCCATTTCCTTGCTCGACAGGATGTGCTGTTTAGATTAGGCTGTACAGTAGACATCCAGGCTGCATCACATTTGGCCGTGTATGGAAATCCCGTAGGGCGGCGTACAATTGGCCCAGTGTTGCCTGGTTTTGGCTGGGTCGGTAGGCCGTCATTGTAATTAAGAATTTGTTCTTAACTGACTTGCCTAGTTAAAAATAAAGGTTTTTAAAAAAAAATGAAAGACATCCACCAATCTGCTTATAGCTGATAGTGTTAGCAATCTTCTTCTGCTGCTCAACAGGACAGAATGTTCAGTTCCACTTCGATGAGAGACTAGAAGAAGTATTGTATATAACAACAATACATTTGGGTTTTAGAAACTCCTACTTGTCTTTTAGCTAATAGCAACATTACTAACTGCTAGACATTAATCTGATTCATACTGTTAACAATGAAGTGATACCCATTTAAGCCAAAACATGGTCTTGATTTGCTAACACCCCTCCAACTCTAAAACCAGTAAAACACAATCACCAGCTAAAAGTTAACACCCTTAGTTCCAACCCTATCCAGCCTTTAAGATCATGTATATACTGAATGAAACCAGCTACGACATGTAGAACCATCATTCCCCTGTACCGTACCATCCTCCCTCCACCCCTAGAGGCAGGGCCATCATTCCCCTGTACCGTACCATCCTCCCTCCACTCCTAGAGGCAGAACCATCATTCCCCTGTACCGTACCATCCTCCCTCCACTCCTAGAGGCAGGACCATCATTCCCCTGTACCGTACCATCCTCCCTCCACTCCTAGAGGCAGAACCATCATTCCCCTGTACCGTACCATCCTCCCTCCACTCCTAGAAGCAGGACCATCATTCCCCTGTACCGTACCATCCTCCCTCCACTCCTAGAGGCAGGACCATCATTCCCCTGTACCGTACCATCCTCCCTCCACTCCTAGAGGCAGAACCATCATTCCCCTGTACCGTACCATCCTCCCTCCACTCCTAGAGGCAGGGCCATCATTCCCCTGTACCGTACCATCCTCCCTCCACTCCTAGAGGCAGAACCATCATTCCCCTGTACCGTACCATCCTCCCTCCACTAATAGAGGCAGAACCATCATTCCCCTGTACCGTACCATCCTCCCTCCACTCCTAGAAGCAGGACCATCATTCCCCTGTACCGTACCATCCTCCCTCCACTCCTAGAGGCAGGGCCATCATTCCCCTGTACCGTACCATCCTCCCTCCACTCCTAGAGGCAGGGCCATCATTCCCCTGTACCGTACCATCCTCCCTCCACCCCTAGAAGCAGAACCATCATTCCCCTGTACCGTACCATCCTCCCTCCACTCCTAGAGGCAGAACCATCATTCCCCTGTACCGTACCATCCTCCCTCCACTCCTAGAGGCAGGACCATCATTCCCCTGTACCGTACCATCCTCCCTCCACCCCTAGAGGCAGAACCATCATTCCCCTGTACCGTACCATCCTCCCTCCACTCCTAGAGGCAGAACCATCATTTCCCTGTACCGTACCATCCTCCCTCCACTCCTAGAGGCAGGACCATCATTCCCCTGTACCGTACCATCCTCCCTCCACTCCTAGAGGCAGAACCATCATTCCCCTGTACCGTATCATCCTCCCTCCACTCCGTCCGTGTGACTGATTATCATTACCTTTTCTTGCAAATACCAGGCTCATTATGTTATTGTACAGCCCAAACATTAGTGTAGAGAGCATATCTCTCTCTCATGAAGGGAGAGGATGAGGAGGAGGAGGAGGAGGAGGAGGAGGAGGAGGAGGAGGAGGGGGAGATGAGAGGAGGAGGAGGAGAAGAAGGAGAAGAAGGAGGAGGAAGAGGAGAAGGAATAGAGAAGGAGGAGAAGGAAGAGGAGGAGGAGAGGAGAAGAGCTATGGAGGCAGGTTTTTTCCCCTATCCTCAGCAGCCAGTGAGCCAGCCAACCCTGCCTGGCAGTGCCTGACTATTAACCACAATGAACATGGTCTTTGTTATCAGCATCTGTTCATCAGTGCTGGAGCCCCGGTCTGGAGCCCCGGTCTAATCACCCTCACACCTTCTGTTTCCAAACGAGAACACAGGCAATCAAGGGCATCATTTGGCAGCTGGCTTCAACCACTAATCTCTCTCTCTCTCTCTCTCTATTCTTCTATTCTCCTCTCCTCTTCCATCCTCTGTTCCCTACTGTCATTGAAATAAAAAACATATCTCTATTCTTCTCTCTTTCTCCCCCTCTGCCCTCAATCTCTCTTTTCCTTTCTCTTCTTCTCTCTTTTCCTTTCTCTTCTTCTCTCTTTTCCTTTCTCTTCTTCTCTCTTGCCGAGCCTACATGAACCTACCTGACGCATGTTTAAAAATCTATTCAACTCATATTGTTTTGGTCACATATTTAGCAGATGTTATTGCTGGTGTAGCAAAATAACTTGTTTTCTTACCGCCAACAGTGCAGTAATATCTAACAATTCACAACAATACGCACAAATCTAAAGTAAAATAATTAAGAAACATATAAATATTAGGACGAACAATGTAGGAGTAGCATTGACTAAAATACAGTATATACATATGAGATGAGTAAAGCAGAATATAAACATGATTAAAGTGACTAGTGATCCATTTTTAAAGTGGTCAGTGATTCCATGTCTATGTACATAGGGCAGCGGCCTCTAAGGTGCAGGGTGGAGTAACATTATTAAAGTGTGATTCCATGTCTATGTATAGAGGGCAGCGGCCTCTAAGGTGCAGGGTTGAGTAACATTATTAAAGTGACCAGTGATTCCATGTCTATGTATAGAGGGCAGCAGCCTCTAAGGTGCAGGGTGGAGTAACATTATTAAAGTGACCAGTGATTCCATGTCTATGTATAGAGGGCAGCAGCCTCTAAGGTGCAGGGTGGAGTAACATGATTAAAGTGACCAGTGATTCCATGTCTATGTATAGAGGGCAGCAGCCTCTAAGGTGCAGGGTGGAGTAACATTATTAAAGTGGCCAGTGATTCCATGTCTATGTATAGAGGGCAGCAGCCTCTAAGGTGCAGGGTGGAGTAACATTATTAAAGTGACCAGTGATTCCATGTCTATGTATAGAGGGCAGCAGCCTCTAAGGTGCAGGGTGGAGTAACATTATTAAAGTGACCAGTGATTCCATGTCTATGTATAGAGGGCAGCGGCCTCTAAGGTGCAGGGTTGAGTAACATTATTAAAGTGACCAGTGATTCCATGTCTATGTATAGAGGGCAGCAGCCTCCAAGGTGCAGGGTTGAGTAATATTATTAAAGTGACCAGTGATTCCATGTCTATGTACACAGGGCAGCAGCTTGAGTAACTGGGTTTAAGCCGGCAAGCGATGTAACAGTCTGATGGGCTTGAACAGCATTCTTACATTTCTGTTTTATTTTATTTAACATTAATTTAACCTTTATTTAACCTTTATTTAACCTTTATTTAACCTTTATTTAACTAGGCAAGTGAGTTAAGAACAAATTCTAATTTACATTGAGTGCCTATCAAAAGGCAAAAGGCCTCCTGCGGTGACAGGGCTGGGATTCAAATTAAATTAATAAATAAAACGACAAGAGAGACAACACAACAGTACATAAAGAGAGACCTAAAGACAACAACATAGCAAGGCAGCAACACATGGCAATACAGCATGGTAGCAACACAACATGGTAGCATCATAACATGGTACAACCATTATTGGGCACAGACAACAGCACAAAGGGCAAGAAGGTAGAGACAACAATACATCACACAAAGCAGCCACAACTGTCAGTAAGAGTGTCCATGATTGAGTCTTTGAATGAAGAGATTGAGATAAAACTGTCCAGTTTGAGTGTTTGTTGCAGCTCGTTCCAGTCACCAGCTGCAGTGAACTGAGACGAGGAGCGACCCAGGGATGTGTGTGCTTTGGGGAACTTTAACAGAATGTGACTGGCAGAACGGGTGTTGTATGTGGAGGATGAGGGCTGCAGTAGATATCTCAGATAGGGGGGAGTGAGGCCTAAGAGGGTTTTATAAATAAGCATCAACCAGTGGGTATTGCGATGGGTATACAGTGATGACCAGTTTACAGAGGAGTATAGAGTGCAGTGATGTGTCCTATAAGGAGCATTGGTGACAAATCTGATGGCCGAATGGTAAAGAACGTCTATCCGCTCGAGAGCACCCTTACCTGCCGATCTATAAATGATGTCTCTGTAATCTAGCATGGGTAGGATGGTCATCTGAATCAGGGTTAGTTTGGCAGCTGGGGTGAAAGAGGAGCGATTACGATAGAGGAAACCAAGTCTAGATTTAACTTTAGTCTGCAGCGTTGATATGTGCTGAGAGAAGGACAGTGTACCGTCTAGCCATACACCCAAGTACTTGTATGAGGTGACTACCTCAAGCTCTAAACCCTCAGAGGTAGTAATCACACCTGTGGGGAGAGGGGCATTCTTCTTACCAAACCACATGACCTTTGTTTAGGAGGTGTTCAGAACATAGGAATTCCTCTTGTCCAGATGGGATAGGGCAGTGTGCAGTGAGATGGCGATCGCATCGTCTGTGGATCTATTGGGGCGGTATGCAAATTGAAGTGGGTCTAGGCTGTCAGGTAAGGTGGAGGTGATATGATTCTTAACTAATAACAAACTTGCATGCCATCTGTAAATATGAATATAGTTGTTAAATTACGAGCCTAGCTGGTTTAGTCAAAGATAAGACTGGACATGCTGAGAGATGAGTTTAGAATGGTCTGCCATATTGCACGCTTCTGTCTATTACAGTTGGTCAGTATGTGTACGTAATCCTGTCTAACGCGGCTTTATTTTTTTTTTTATTGTGTATTAAAACTGCATAAGTGCACTTTTTGTAGAAATGAGTTTTGAAATCAGCGGATTTTGAGTTTACAGCTTCCGGATTACATCTTCAAACTAAGGGCAACCATGTTATCCGACAGGAGACGTATCCAACCATGAATGATGTATAGGGGTAAGATAGTCTGGCTAGCTACATTATCAGATATTTCATGTTTCTAATTTTGACAGAAAGATCCATTTGCATGGCTAGCTATAGCCTAATGTTAGCTAGCTAACATTGAACCTGGTAGGTTAGCTATATAGTTATGAGTTGTGAAACCACTTTAATGAATGGATCACTAGTCACTTTAATAATGCCACTTGAATAATGTTTACATATCTTGCATTACTCATCTCATCAGTATATACTGTATTTTATAGCATCTATTGTATCTTGCCTATGCCGATCTGTCATTGCTCATCCATATATTTACATGTATATATTCTTTTTCCATTCCTTTATTTAGATTTGTGTGTATTAGTTAGTTGTTGTGGAGTTGTTAGATTACTTGTTAGATATTGATGCACTGTCAGAATAAGAAGCACAAGCATTTCGCTACACTCACATTAACCTGTTTGGGCTGCAGGGGCAGTATTGAGTAGCCAGATAAAAGGTGCCCATTTCAAACGGCCTTGTACTCAATTCTTGCTCGTACAATATGCATATTATTATTACTATTGGATAGAAAACATTCTCTAGTTTCTAAAACCGTTTGAATTATATCTGTGAGTAAAACAGAACTCATTTGGCACAAACTTCCTGACCAGGAAGTGGAAAGTCTGAAAACTATGCTCTGTTCTAGGTCCTGCCTATAAATGGGCATGATACGTATTAGTATACATGCACGTCATACACCTTCCCCTAGATGTCAAGAGGCAGTGAGAGAAGAAATGGATTGTTTATCTTGGTCTGAGTTGGAATAAAACCTCTTGGAATGACGTGTCACCCATTTCATGTTTTCAGGAAGGCGTGAGAAGGAACCGGGGATTGCCTTCTGTACAGCTGTCGTTATAGGCGACTACTATCTCCGGCTTTGATTTTATTTGATACATGTGACAATATCATCGTAAAGTATGTTTTTTCAATATAGTTTTATTCGATTTTTGAAATTTATTCGGGACGTTAGGCGTGTTGCGTTGTGTGCCTTTTTTCAGGAAGGAGAGCTTCGCGCCACTTGGCTAGTGCGCTTGCTAGTTCAAGAGGGAAAAAGGACGTTCTAAATCCAAACAACGACCCATTTTATGATACCATTTCATATATCTGTCGAACATGTGAACTAGTCTGCTAGTTTGCTCCCAGCTTTTGGGTACTGTCTCGCCATACCTGAGCTGGATGTAGTGATGAAGTTATTTTTAGAATTCTAACACGGCGATTGCATTAAGAACTAGTGTATCTATCATTTCCTATACAACATGTATTTTTTAGTTATGTTTATGAATAGCTATTTGGTCAGAATATGTGTGTCAGAAAAAGTGTCAGAAAAAATTCCGGACGTTGTGGGAAAAAGTAGCTACATTAGCACAATGTATTACCACTGATTTCAGCTCTAAATATGCATATTTTCGAACAAAACATAAGTGTATGTATAACCTGATGTTATAGGACTGTCATCTGATGAACCTTATCAAGGTTAGTCAAAAATTATATATCTTTTACTGGTTTGTTACGATCGCTAACTTTTGCTGCTGGGAAATGGCTTGTGTTTCTGGCTATTGTGGTAAGCTAATATAATGCTATATTGTGTTTTCGCTGTAAAACACTTAATAAATCGGAAATATTGGCTGGAATCACAAGATGACTGTCTTTCATTTGCTGTACACTATGTATTTTTCAGAAATGTTTTATGATGAGTATTTAGGTATTTGGCGTTGGTGTCTGCAGTTATTCTGTCTGCTTTCGGTGCAATTTCTGATTGTACCTAAAAATGTAAACTATGATTTATACCTGAAATATGCACATTTTTCGAACAAAACATAGATTCATTGAATAACATGTTATAAGACTGTCATCTGATGAAGTTGTTTGTTGGTTAGTTTGGTTGGTTCTTGGTTAGTTAGGTTGGCTTTGTGCATGCTACCTGTGCTGTGAAAAATGTCTGTCCTTTTTTGTATTTGGTGGTGAGCTAACATAAATAAATATACGTGCTGTTTTTGCTGTAAAACATTTTAAAAATCAGACATGTTGGCTAGATTCACAAGATGTGTACCTTTCATTTGCTGTATTGGACTTTGTAATGTGTGAAAGTTAAATATTTCTAAAAAATATATTTTGAATTTTGCGCTATGCCTTTTCAGTGGAATGTGGGAGGAGTTCCGCTGGCGGAACGCCAGAGCAGTACAGGTTAATCATTAAACATACAGCCCCGTTTTTCTTCTTCCCGGAGAGTTCTTTATTCCTGTCTGCACAATGTGCTAAGAACCCAGCTGGCTGTATGGATGGGGACAGTATATCAGGAGAGAGCCATCGTTCCATGAAACAGAAAATGTTACAGTCCCTGATGTCTCTCTGAAAGGAGTTCCTTTCACTGAGTATTTCTACTTTATTGTCCAGAGACTAAACATTAGTGAGTAATATACTTGGAAGAGGTGGAGGGTGTAGTGTCAGACTAAAAGTCCACTGTGACCTCTTCTCCACCGGCAGGCATCTTGAAACAGCCTCTGGGACAAGTTAAGTAAGTCTTGTTCTTCGTACGCAGGTTGTTTTGCTGATGGCATTAATAACTGATCCAAGTACTGATCCATGGGTGTTGGAAATGAATCGCCCCTGATCCCACTCTCCTCCTCTCCTCCCTGGTCCCACTCTCCTCCTCTCCTCCCTGATCCCACTTTCCTCCTCTCCTCCCTGGTCCCACTCTCCCTCCTCTCCTCCCTGGTCCCACTCTCCCTCCTCTCCTCCCTGGTCCCACTCTCCCTCCTCTCCTCTCTGATCCAACTCTCCATCCTCTCCTCCCTGATCCCACTTTCCTCCTCTCCTCCCTGGTCCCACTCTCCTCCTCCCCTCCCTGATCCCACTCTCCTCCTCCCCTGCCTGATCCCACTCTCCCCCCTCTCCTCCCTGGTCCCACTCTCTCTCCTCTCCTCCCTGATCCCACTCTCCCTCCTCTCCTCTCCTCCCTGGTCCCACTCTCCTCCTCTCCTCCCTGGTCCCACTCTCCTCCTCTCCTTCCTGGTCCTCCTCTCCTCTTCTCCTTCCGGCTCCCCTCTAATCTCCTACCTACTCCCCTCTCCTCCCTGGTCCCACTCTCCATCCTCTCCTCCCTGATCCCACTTTCCTCCTCTCCTCCCTGGTCCCACTCTCCTCCTCTCCTCCCTGATCCCACTCTCCTCCTCTCCTCTCCTCCCCGATCCCACTCTCCCCCTCTCCTCCCTGGTCCCACTTTCCTCCTCTCCTCTCTGATCCCACTCTCCTCCTCCCCTCCCTGGTACCACTCTCCTCCTCTCCTCTCCTCCCCGATCCCACTCTCCTCCTCTCCTCCCTGATCCCACTCTCCTCCTCTCCTCCCTGATCCCACTCTCCTCCTCCCCTCCCTGGTACCACTCTCCCTCCTCTCCTCCCGGCTCCCCTCTAATCTTCTACCTACTCTCATCTCCTCCCTGCTCTTCTTTAGAGGTCTATGGACTTTATCCAACATGTTACTGGGCCCACCCATAACCACGGCAATATTCTGGAACTGGTTAATACCAAGGGGCTTTCTCCTGGGCCCACCCATAACCACAGCCATACTCTGGACCTGGTTATTACCAAGGGGCTTTCTACTGGGCCCACCCATAACCACAGCCATACTCTGGTCCTGGTTATTACCAAGGGGCTTTCTACTGGGCCCACCCATAACCACAGCCATATTCTGGACCTGGTTATTACCAAGGGGCTTTCTACTGGACCTGGTTATTACCAAGGGGCTTTTTACTGGGCCCACCCATAACCACAGCCATACTCTGGACCTGGTTATTACCAAGGGGCTTTCTACTGGGCCCACCCATAACCACAGCCATACTCTGGACCTGGTTATTACCAAGGGGCTTTCTACTGGACCTGGTTATTACCAAGGGGCTTTCTACTGGACCTAGTTATTACCAAGGGGCTTTCTACTGGACCTGGTTATTACCAAGGGGCTTTCTACTGGACCTAGTTATTACCAAGGGGCTTTCTCCTGGACCTAGTTATTACCAAGGGGCTTTCTACTGGGCCCACCCATAACCACATACTCTGGACCTGGTTATTACCAAGGGGCTTTCTACTGGGCCCACCCATAACCACATACTCTGGACCTGGTTATTACCAAGGGGCTTTCTACTGGGCCCACCCATAACCACATACTCTGGACCTGGTTATTACCAAGGGGCTTTCTACTGGGCCCACCCATAACCACAGCCACACTATAGAACTGGTTATTACCAAGGGGCTTTCTGCTGGACCTGGTTATTACCAAGGGGCTTTCTACTGGGCCCACCCATAACCACAGCCATACTCTGGACCTGGTTATTACCAAGGGGCTTTCTGCTGGGCCCACCCATAATCACAGCCATACTCTAGACCTGGTTATTACCAAGGGGCTTTCTACTGGTACCACCCATAACCACAGACATACTCTGGACAGGGTTATTACCAAGGGGCTTGCTATTGACATATCTTCTATTGTTGATGTTGCTTTCTCTGATAAATTCTCTGGGTTTTATACTACCTTGCAAATAGCACAGGGTAATACAGAACACATTATTAAGAAACAATACAGTGGCTTGCGAAAGCATTGACCCACTTAGCATTTTTCCTATTTTGTTGCCTTACAACCTGGAATTAAAAAAGATTTGGGAGGGGTTTGTATCATTTGATTTATACAACATGCCTACCACTTTGAAGTTGCAAAATATGTTTTATTGTGACACAAACAAGAAATAAAACCAAAAACCCCCAGAAAACTTGAGCATGCATAACTTTTCATCCCCCCAAAGTCAATATTTTGTAGAGCCACCTTTTGCAGCAATTACAGCTGCACGTCTCTCTATAAGCTTGGCACATCTAGCCACTGGGATTTTTGGCCATTCTTCAAGGCAAAACTGCTCCAGCTCCTTCAATTTGGATGAGTTTCGATGGTGTACAGCAATCTTTAATTCATACCACAGATTCTCAATTGGATTGTTCTGGGCTTTGACTAGGCCATTCCAAGACATTTAAATGTTTCCCCTTTAACCACTCGAGTGTTGCTTTAGCAGAATGCATAGGGTCATTGTCCTGCTGGAAGGTGAACCTCCGTCCCAGTCTCAAATCTCTGGAAGACTGAAACCGGTTTCCCTCAAGAATTTCCCTGTATTTAGCGCCATCCATCATTCCTTCAATTCTGACCAGTTTCCCAGTCCCTGCCGATGACAACATCCCCACAGCACGATGCTGCCACCAACATGCTTCACTGTGGGGATTATGTTCTCGGGGTGATGAGAGGTATGGGGTTTGCGCCAGTCATAGCGTTTTCCTTGATGGCCAAAAAGCTACATTTTAGTCTCATCTGACCAGAGTACCTTCTTCCATATGTTTGGGGAGTCTCCCACATGCCTTTTGGCAAACACCAAACATGTTTGGTTATTTCTTTCTTTTAGCAATTGCTTTTGTTATGGCTACTCTTCCATAAAGCCCAGCTCTGTGGAGTGTACGGCTTAAAGTGGTCCTATGGACAGATACTCCAATCTCCGCTGGTAGAGCTTTGCAGCTCCTTCAGGGTTATCTTTGGTCTCCTTGTTGCCTCTCTGATTAATGCCCTCCTTGCCTGGTCCGTGTGTTTTTGTGGGTGGCCCTCTCTTGGAAGATTTGTTGTGGTGCCATATTCTTTCCATTTTTTGATAATGGATATTAATGTTTAAAGTTTCTGATATGTTTTTTTAACCCAATCCTGATCTGTTCTTCTCCACAACTTTGTCCCTGACCTGTTTGGAGAGCTCCTTGGTCTTCATGGTGCCGCTTGCTTGGTGGTGCCCCTTGCTTAATGGTGTTACAGTCTCTGGGGCCTTTCAGAACAGGTGTATATATACTGATATCATGTGACTGATCATGTGACACTTAGATTGCACACAGGTGGACTTTATTTAACTAATTATGTGACTTCTGAAGGTAATTGGTGGCACCAGATCTTATTTAGGGGCTTCATAGCAAAGTGGTTGAATACATATGCATGCACTACTTTTCAGTTTTTAATTTAAGAAGATAATAATTTAAATGTGTTATTGTTTTCATTTCACTTCAAACTATTTGTTTATTTTGTTTATTTATTATTACATGAAATCCAACTGGTTGACACAGACATGCTCAGGAAGGAGATGACACAATTTAAGCCTTCCACATGCCTTCTCAAACCTCTCCTTACCACCTTCCTCAAAACACTTCTTAAAATGATTAGGTCTGAAGAGGTGCAAGCTATCTTTAATCACTTCCTGTTCACAGTCACTTTCCCCACTGCACTAAAAACTGCTATGATGAAACACCTTCTGGGGAAAAGTAGATTCTTCAGCTCTTAGCTGAAGTCTTTCCGGACTTCTTCCTTCCTCTTCTTTTCTCCAACCTTCCATTTCTAAGGAACATTCTGGAGAAATTGGTGTTCAAACAACTGAATTATTGTTTAAGTGCCAACTGTATTTAAAAAAAATCCAGTCTGGTTTTTGTGCCAACCACAGCACAGAGACAGCCTTAGTTGAAGTGATAAATGATATTAGATCCAACACAGATGCCAAATTATTAGACTTTATTTATGATTTAAATACTTGGATGGCTCACAACTTCCTTCAGCTAAATCAAGCCAAAGCACCGAGAGAGAATATTTAATTCACGGGCAAAAAAGACAAACCACCAGGTAAAAAAGCTCTGTGTTATTTAAGATTCTGAACTAAATTTCAAATGACACGTTAGGAATCTGACCAAAATATATTTTTACCACCTGAGGAACGTTGCCAAGATGTGGCTGTTTTTCTCTCAGGCTGATTGAGACTCAAAATGCTCTCCTGTCTGGTCTACCCAAGAAAGCCATTGGTCAACTGCAAAACATACAGAATACTGCAGGGTTCTGACCAAGACCAGACAGAGAGCACAAATTACACTGGTTTTAACGTTTCTGCACTGGCTGCCTGTGAGTTTTAGAATACATTTTAAGATTATTTTATTGGTTTTTAAATCAATCCACGACTGTGCAGCCCAATACATGTCAGACATGCTTTTAAGTTCTGTACCCAGTTGGTTCCTCAGGTCCTCTGGCACTGGCCTTTTAACTCTCCCAAAGCCTAGGACCAAGAGGCATGGAGAGACAGCCTTTAGTTGTTATGCCCCCAGCCTCTGCAATAGCCTGCCAGAGAACCTGAGGGGGGCTGAAACTGTGGACATATTTAAAAGAGATTAAAACACCTTTTTAGCTTTGCTTGTCCTCAGGGTGCTTTTTATTTGTTCAATTTGTGTTTTTTATCTACTGTTTGTTTCAGCTTACATTTTTATTGTTTTTTTTATGTGTTGTTTCCTGAAGAAAATATTGTGTTGCATGTATAACATGTGCTGATAAATAAAACTTGATATGATCTCCTCTCCTCTCCTCTCTTCTCCTCTCCTCTCCTCTCCTCTCCTCTCCTCTACTCTCCTCTCCTCTCCTCTCCTCTCCTCTCCTCTCCCCTCCTCTCCTCACCTCCCTGCTCCCCTCTCCTCTCCTCCATGCTCCCCTCTCCTCTCCTCTCCTCTCCTCTCCTCTCCTCTCCTCTCCTCTCCTCTCCTCTCCTCTCCTCTCCTCTCCTCTCCTCTCCTCCCTGCTCCCCTCTCCTCTCCTCCCTGCTCCCCTCTCCTCTCCTCCCTGCTCTCCTCTCCTCCCAGCTCCCCTCTCCTCTCCTCTCCCTCCTGCTCCCCTCTCCTCTCCTCCCTGCTCCTCTCCTCCCTTCTCCCCTCTCCTCTCCTCCCTGCTCCCCTCTCCTCTCCTCTCCTCCCTGCTCCCCTCTCCTCTCCTCCCTGCTCCTCTCCTCCCTTCTCCCCTCTCCTCTCCTCCATGCTCCCCTCTCCTCTCCTCTCCTCTCCTCCCTGCTCCCCTCTCCTCCCTGCTCCCCTCTCCTCCCTGCTTCCCTCTCCCCTCCTCCCTGCTCCTCTCCTCTCCTCCCTGATCGTTTGCTCTCCTCCCTGGACTCCTGCTCTCCTCCCTGGACCCCTGCTCTCCTCCCTTCTCCCCTACTCTACTCCCTGCTCCCCTGCTCTCCTCCCTGGACTCCTGCTCTCCTCCCTGCTCCCCTGCTCTCCTCTCCTCCCAGCTCTTCTCTCCTCCCTGCTCTTCTCTCCTCCCTACTCCCCTCCTCCCAGCTCTCCTCTCCTCCCAGCTCTCCTCTCCTCCCAGCTCTCCTCTCCTCTCCTCTCCTCTCCTGTCCTCTCCTCTCCTCTCCTCTCCTCTCCTCTCCTCTCCTCTCCTCTCCTCTCCTCTCCTCTCCTCTCCCCTCCTCTCCTCTCCTCTCCTCACCTCCCTGCTCTCCTCTCCTCCCTGCTCCTCTCCTCTCCTCTCCTCCCTGCTCCTCTCCTCTCCTCTCCTCTCCTCTCCTCCCTCTGCTCTCCTCTCCTCCCTGCTCTCCTCTCCTCTCCTCCCTGCTCCCCTCCTCTCCTCTCCTCCCTGCTCTCCTCTCCTCTCCTCTCCTCTCCTCTCCTCTCCTCTCCTCCCTGCTCTCCTCTCCTCCCTGCTCTCCTCTCCTCCCTGCTCTCCTCTCCTCTCCTCTCCTCTCCTCTCCCCTCTCTCTCCCTCCTCTCCTCTCCTCTCCTCTCCTCTCCTCCCGTCTCCTCCCTGCTCTCCTCTCCTCCCTGCTCCCCTGCTCTCCTCTCCTCCCTGCTCTCCTCTCCTCCCTGCTCCTCT